>NW_027669286.1:460000-482500 GCF_964194185.1 Rhinolophus hipposideros
AGGGTTAGGGTTAGGGTTGGTGTTAGGGTTAGGGTTAGGGTTAGGGTTGGTGTTAGGTATAGGGTTAGGGTTAGGTTGGTGTTAGGGTTAGGGTTAGGGTTAGGGTTAGGGTTGGTGTTAGTTATAGGGTTAGGTTTAGGGTTAGGGTTAGGGTTGGTGTTAGGGTTAGGGTTAGGGTTAGGGTTAGTGTTAGGGTTAGGGTTAGGGTTAGGGTTAGGATTAGGGTTAGGGTTGGTGTTAGGGTTAGTGTTAGGTTTAGGGTTAGAGTTCGTGTTAGGCATAGGGTTAGGGTTAGGGTTAGGGTTAGGGTTAGGGTTAGGGTTGGTGTTAGGGTTAGGGTTAGGTTTAGGGTTAGAGTTCGTGTTAGGCATAGGGTTAGGGTTAGGGTTAGGGTTAGGGTTAGGGTTAGGGTTGGTGTTAGGGTTAGTGTTAGGTTTAGGGTTAGAGTTCGTGTTAGGCATAGGGTTAGGGTTAGGGTTAGGGTTAGGGTTAGGGTTATGGTTAGGGTTAGGATTAGGGTTAGGGTTGGTGTTAGGGTTAGGGTTAGGGTTAGGGTTAGGGTTAGGTTTGGTGTTAGGGTTAGAGTTAGGGTTAGGGTTAGGGTTGGTGTTAGGTATAGGGTTAGGGTTAGGGTTAGGGTTAGGGTTGGTGTTAGGGTTAGGGTTAGAGTTAGGATTAGGGTTAGGGTTAGGGTTAGGATTAGGGTAAGTGTTGGTGTTAGGCATAGGGTTAGGGTTAGGGTTAGGGTTAAAGTTGGTGTTAGGGTTAGGGTTAGGTTTAGGGTTAGGGTTGGAGTTAGGGTTAGGGTTAGGTTAGGATTAGGGTTAGGGTTGGTGTTAGGGTTAGGGTTAGGTTTAGGGTTAGGGTTGGTGTTAGGGTTAGGGTTAGGGTTAGAGTTAGGGTTAGGGTTAGGGTTAGGGTTGGTGTTAGGGTTAGGGTTAGGGTTAGGGTTAGGGTTGGTGTTACGGTTAGTGTTTGGGTTAGGGTTAGGGTTGGTGTTAGGTTTAGGGTTAGGGTTAGGGTTAGGGTTGGTGTTAGGGTTAGGGTTAGGGTTAGGGTTGGTGTTAGGGTTAGGGTTAGGGTTAGAGTTAGGGTTAGGGTTAAGGTTAGGGTTGGTGTTAGGGTTAGGGTTAGGGTTGGTGTTAGGGTTAGTGTTTGGGTTAGGGTTAGGGTTGGTGTTAGGTTTAGGGTTAGGGTTAGGGTTAGGGTTAGGGTGGTGTTAGGGTTAGGGTTAGGGTTAGGGTTCGTGTTAGGCATAGGGTTAGGGTTAGGGTTAGGGTTAGGGTTGGTGTTAGGGTTAGGGTTAGGGTTAGGGTTAGGGTTAGGGTTGGTGTTAGGGTTAGGGTTAGGGTTAGGATTAGGGTTAGGGTTGGTGTTAGGGTTAGGGTTAGGTTTAGGGTTAGGGTTGGTGTTAGGGTTAGGGTTAGGGTTAGGGTTAGGGTTAGGGTTAGGGTTGGTGTTAGGGTTAGGGTTAGGGTTAGGGTTAGGGTTGGTGTTAAGGTTAGGGTTAGGGTTAGGGTTGGTGTTAGGGTTAGGGTTAGGGTTAGGGTTGGTGTTAGGTATAGGGTTAGGGTTAGGGTTAGGGTTAGGGTTAGGGTTGGTGTTAGGGTTAGGGTTAGGGTTAGGGTTAGGGTTGGTGTTAGGTTTAGGGTTAGGGTTAGGGTTGGTGTTAGGGCTAGGGTTAGGGTTAGGGTTGGTGTTAGGTATAGGGTTAGGGTTAGGGTTAGGGTTAGGGTTAGTGTTAGGGTTGGTGTTAGTGTTAGGGTTAGGGTTAGGTTTAGGGTTGGTGTTAGGTATAGGGTTAGGTTTAGGGTTAGGGTTAGGGTTGGTGTTAGGGTTAGGGTTAGGGTTAGGGTTAGTGTTAGGGTTAGGGTTAGGGTTAGGGTTAGGATTAGGGTTAGGGTTGGTGTTAGGGTTCGGGTAAGGGTTAGAGTTAGTGTTGGTGTTAGGCATAGGGTTAGGGTTAGGGTTAGGGTTAGGGTTGGTGTTAGGGTTAGGGTTAGGGTTGGTGTTAGGGTTAGGGTTAGGGTTAGGATTAGGGTTAGGGTTGGTGTTAGGGTTAGGGTTAGGGTTAGGGTTAGGGTTGGTGTTAGGGTTAGGGTTAGGGTTAGAGTTAGGGTTAGGGTTAGGGTTAGGGTTGGTGTTAGGGTTAGGGTTAGGGTTAGGGTTAGGGTTGGTGTTAGGGTTAGGGTTAGGGTTAGGGTTAGGGTTGGTGTTAGGTTTAGGGTTAGGGTTAGGGTTGGTGTTAGGGTTAGGGTTAGGGTTAGGGTTGGTGTTAGGTATAGGGTTAGGGTTAGGGTTAGGGTTAGGGTTAGTGTTAGGGTTGGTGTTAGGGTTAGGGTTAGGGTTAGGGTTAGGGTTAGGGTTGGTGTTAGGTATAGGGTTAGGTTTAGGGTTAGGGTTAGGGTTGGTGTTAGGGTTAGGGTTAGGGTTAGGGTTAGTGTTAGGGTTACGGTTAGGGTTAGGGTTAGGATTAGGGTTAGGGTTGGTGTTAGGGTTCGGGTAAGGGTTAGGGTTAGTGTTGGTGTTAGGCATAGGGTTAGGGTTAGGGTTAGGGTTAGGGTTGGTGTTAGGGTTAGGGTTAGGGTTAGGGTTAGGGTTGGTGTTAGGGTTAGGGTTAGGGTTAGGGTTGGTGTTAGGGTTAGGGTTAGGGTTAGAGTTAGGGTTAGGGTTAGGGTTAGGGCTGGTGTTAGGGTTAGGGTTAGGGTTAAGGTTAGGGTTAGGGTTAGTGTTAGGTTTGGTGTTAGGTATAGGGTTAGGGTTAGGGTTAGGGTTAGTGTTAGTGTTAGGGTTGGTGTTAGGGTTAGGGTTAGGGTTAGGGTTAGGGTTGGTGTTAGGTATAGGGTTAGGTTTAGGGTTAGGGTTAGGGTTGGTGTTAGGGTTAGGGTTAGGGTTAGGGTTAGTGTTAGGGTTAGGGTTAGGGTTAGGGTTAGGATTAGGGTTAGGGTTGGTGTTAGGGTTCGGGTAAGGGTTAGGGTTAGTGTTGGTGTTAGGCATAGGGTTAGGGTTAGGGTTAGGGTTGGTGTTAGGGTTAGTGTTAGGGTTAGGGTTTGGGTTGGTGTTAGGGTAAGGGTTAGGGTTAGGATTAGGGTTAGGGTTGGTGTTAGGGTTAGGGTTAGGGTTAGGGTTAGGGTTGGTGTTAGGGTTAGGGTTAGGGTTAGAGTTAGGGTTAGGGTTAGGGTTAGGGTTGGTGTTAGGGTTAGGGTTAGGGTTAGGGTTAGGGTTGGTGTTAGGGTTAGGGTTAGGGTTAGGGTTAGGGTTGGTGTTAGGTTTAGGGTTAGGGTTAGGGTTGGTGTTAGGGTTAGGGTTAGGGTTAGGGTTGGTGTTAGGTATAGGGTTAGGGTTAGGAATAGGGTTAGGGTTAGTGTTAGGGTTGGTGTTAGGGTTAGGGTTAGGGTTAGGGTTAGGGTTGGTGTTAGTTATAGGGTTAGGTTTAGGGTTAGGGTTAGGGTTGGTGTTAGGGTTAGGGTTAGGGTTAGGGTTAGTGTTAGGGTTAGGGTTAGGGTTAGGGTTAGGATTAGGGTTAGGGTTGGTGTTAGGGTTAGTGTTAGGTTTAGGGTTAGAGTTCGTGTTAGGCATAGGGTTAGGGTTAGGGTTAGGGTTAGGGTTAGGGTTAGGGTTGGTGTTAGGGTTAGGGTTAGTGTTAGGGTTGGTGTTAGGGTTAGGGTTAGGTTTAGGGTTAGGGTTAGGGTTAGGGTTAGGATTAGGGTTAGGGTTGGTGTTAGGGTTAGGGTTAAGGTTAGGGTTAGGGTTGGTGTTAGGGTTAGGGTTATGGTTAGGGTTAGTGTTAGGGTTAGGGTTAGGGTTAGGGTTAGGATTAGGGTTAGGGTTGGTGTTAGGGTTAGGGTTAGGTTTAGGGTTAGGGTTGGTGTTAGGCATAGGGTTAGGGTTAGGGTTAGGTTTAGGGTTAGGGTTGGTGTTAGGTTTAGGGTTAGGGTTAGGGTTAGGGTTGGTGTTAGGGTTAGGGTTAGGGTTAGGATTAGGGTTAGGGTTGGTGTTAGGGTTAGGGTTAGGGTTAGGGTTGGTGTTAGGGTTAGGGTTAGGGTTAGGGTTAGGGTTAGGGTTAGGGTTAGGGTTAGGACTAGGGTTAGGATTTGTGTTAGGGTTAGGGTTTAGGGTTAGGGTTAGGGTTGGTGTTAGGTATAGGGTTAGGGTTAGGGTTAGTGTTAGGGTTAGGGTTAGGGTTAGGGTTAGGATTAGGGTTGGTGTTAGGTATAGGGTTAGGTTTAGGGTTAGGGTTGGTGATAGGGATAGGGTTAGGGTTAGGGTTAGGGTTGGTGATAGGGATAGGGTTAGGGTTAGGGTTAGGGTTGGTGATAGGGATAGGGTTAGGGTTAGGGTTAGGGTTGGTGTTAGATATAGGGTTATGGATAGGGTTAGGGTTAGGGTTAGGGTTGGTGTTAGGGTTAGGGTTAGGGTTAGGGTTAGGGTTAGGGTTGGTGTTAGGTATAGGGTTAGGGTTAGCATTAGGGTTAGGGTTAGGGTTGGTGTTAGGGTTAGGGTTTGGGTTAGGGTTAGTAATAGGGTTAGGGTCAGGTTACCCCGATCACTACCCCTCGCCCTAGGCCTACGCCTAGCACTACCTCTGGTCCCACCCCTACCCCTGTCCCTACAGCTCCCCCTACCCTTAGGCCCACCCCCATCCTACCCCTAGCCACAGCTCCCACTCCTGGTCCTAGGCCTACTCCGAGGTTTACCCCGACACCCACCACTTGCCCTTTGCCTACCCCAGCGCTACGCCTACCGCTCCCACTAGCCCTACCTCGGGCCCTAGACCAACGCCCAGTGCTCACTCTAGTCCGAGCCTAGCACTTGCCCATCGCCAACGGGTACACCTTGTCCTACCGATAGCCAGAGCACTAAACCGTGTCCTACGAAATCCCCCTGGACCCACCATTAGCCACACCCTAATCCAGCCCTACATCCTTTCGGAGTCCTAGGACTACCCGGAGCCCTCTTGTGACAGTTACGCCTAGCCCTCGGCCATCCCCTACCACTACCACTAGTCCTAGGTCTAACATGAGCCCTAACCCTAACACTGCCCGTGGGCCTCTGCCAAACACTAGCCCTTCAACTAACCCTACCCCGAGCACTACCCCTCGCCCTAGGCCTACGACTAGCACTACCTCTGGTCCTACCACTACCCCTGACCCTACAGCTCCCCCTACCCATAGGCCCACCCCCAACCCTACCACTAGCCACAGCTCCCACTCCTGGCCCTAGGCCTACTTCGAGGTTTACCTCGACACCCACCCCTTGCCCTATGCCTACCCCAGCGCTACGCCTACCGCTCTCACTAGCCGTAGCTCGGGCCCTAGACCAACGCACATGGCTCCTTCTAGTCCGAGGCCTAGAACTTGCCGGTCGCTGACCACTACACCTTGCCCTTGTTAGGGTTAGGGTTAGGGTTAGGGTTAGGATTAGGGTTTAGGGTTAGGGTTAGGGTTAGGGTTGGTGTTAGGGTTAGGGTTAGGGTTAGGATTAGGGTTTAGGGTTAGGGTTAGGGTTAGGGTTGGTGTTAGGGTTAGGGTTAGGGTTAGGATTGGTGTTAGGTTTAGGGTTAGGGTTAGGGTTAGGGTTACCGTTAGGGTTGGTGTTAGGGTTAGGGTTAGGGTTAGGGTTAGGATTAGGGTTAGGGTGGGTGTTAGGTTTAGGGTTAGGGTTAGGGTTGGTGTTAGGGTTAGGGTTAGGGTTAGGGTTGGTGTTAGGTATAGGGTTAGGGTTAGGGTTAGGGTTAGGGTTGGTGTTAGGGTTAGGGTTAGGGTTAGGGTTAGTGTTAGGGTTAGGGTTAGGGTTAGGGTTAGGATTAGGTTTTAGGGTTAGGGTTAGGGTTAGGTTTGGTGTTATGGTTAGGGTTAGGGTTAGGGTTAGGGTTGGTGTTAGGTTTAGGGTTAGGGTTAGGGTTAGCGTTAGGGTTAGGGTTGGTGTTAGGGTTAGGGTTAGGGTTAGGGTTAGGGTTAGGGTTAGGATTAGGGTTAGGATTTGTGTTAGGGTTAGGGTTTAGGGTTAGGGTTAGGGTTGGTGTTAGGTACAGGGTTAGGGTTAGGGTTAGTGTTAGGGTTAGGGTTAGGGTTAGGGTTAGGATTAGGGTTGGTGTTAGGTATAGGGTTAGGTTTAGGGTTAGGGTTGGTGATAGCGATAGGGTTAGGGTTAGGGTTAGGGTTGGTGTTAGATATAGGGTTATGGATAGGGTTAGGGTTAGGGTTAGGGTTGGTGTTAGGGTTAGGGTTAGGGTTAAGGTTGGTGTTAGGTATAGGGTTAGGGTTAGGTTTAGGGTTAGGGTTAGGGTTGGGGTTAGGGTTAGGGTTAGGGTTAGGGTTAGGGTTAGGGTTAGGGTTAGGATTAGGGTTTAGGGTTAGGGTTAGGGTTAGGTTTGGTGTTATGGTTAGGGTTAGGGTTAGGGTTAGGGTTGGTGTTAGGTTTAGGGTTAGGGTTACGGTTAGGGTTAGGGTTAGGGTTGGTGTTAGGGTTAGGGTTAGGGTTAGGGTTAGGGTTATGGTTAGGGTTAGGATTAGGGTTAGGGTTGGTGTTACGGTTAGGGTTAGGGTTAGGGTTAGGTTTGGTGTTAGGGTTAGGGTTAGGGTTAGGGTTAGGGTTGGTGTTAGGTATAGGGTTAGGGTTAGGGTTAGGGTTGGTGTTAGGGTTAGGGTTAGGGTTAGGGTTAGTGTTAGGGTTAGGGTTAGGGTTAGGGTTAGGGTTAGGATTAGGGTTAGGGTTGGTGTTAGGGTTAGGGTTAGGATTAGGGTTAGTGTTGGTGTTAGGCATAGGGTTAGGGTTAGGGTTAGGGTTAAAGTTGGTGTTAGGGTTAGGGTTAGGGTTAGGGTTAGGGTTGGAGTTAGGGTTAGGGTTAGGGTTAGGATTAGGGTTAGGGTTGGTGTTAGGGTTAGGGTTAGGGTTAGGGTTAGGGTTGGTGTTAGGGTTAGAATTAGGGTTAGAGTTAGGGTTAGGGTTAGGGTTAGGGTTGGTGTTAGGGTTAGGGTTAGGGTTAGGGTTAGGGTTAGGGTTGGTGTTAGGGTTAGTGTTTGGGTTAGGGTTAGGGTTGGTGTTAGGTTTAGGGTTAGGGTTAGGGTTAGGGTTGGTGTTAGGGTTAGGGTTAGGGTTAGGGTTGGTGTTAGGGTTAGGGTTAGGGTTAGAGTTAGGGTTAGGGTTAAGGTTAGGGTTGGTGTTAGGGTTAGGGTTAGGGTTAGGGTTGGTGTTAGGGTTAGTGTTTGGGTTAGGGTTAGGGTTGGTGTTACGTTTAGGGTTAGGGTTAGGGTTAGGGTTAGGGTGGTGTTAGGGTTAGGGTTAGGGTTAGGGTTCGTGTTAGGCATAGGGTTAGGGTTAGGGTTAGGTTTAGGGTTAGGGTTGGTGTTAGGGTTAGGGTTAGGGTTAGGGTTGGTGTTAGGGTTAGTGTTTGGGTTAGGGTTAGGGTTGGTGTTAGGTTTAGGGTTAGGGTTAGGGTTAGGGTTGGTGTTAGGGTTAGGGTTAGGGTTAGGGTTAGGGTTAGGGTTGGTGTTAGGGTTAGGGTTAGGGTTAGGATTAGGGTTAGGGTTGGTGTTAGGGTTAGGGTTAGGTTTAGGGTTAGGGTTGGTGTTAGGGTTAGGGTTAGGGTTAGGGTTAGGGTTAGGGTTGGTGTTAGGGTTAGGGTTAGGGTTAGGGTTAGGGTTGGTGTTAGGGTTAGGGTTAGGGTTAGGGTTAGGGTTGGTGTTAGGTATAGGGTTATGGATAGGGTTAGGGTTAGGTTTAGGGTTGGTGTTAGGGTTAGGGTTAGGGTTAGGGTTAGGGTTAGGGTTGGTGTTAGGTATAGGGTTATGGATAGGGTTAGGGTTAGGGTTAGGGTTGGTGTTAGAGTTAGGGTTAGGTTTAGGGTTAGGGTTGGTGTTAGGTATAGGGTTAGGGTTAGCATTAGGGTTAGGGTTAGGGTTGGTGTTAGGGTTAGGGTTTGGGTTAGGGTTAGTAATAGGGTTAGGGTCAGGGTACCCCGATTCCTACCCCTCGCCCTAGGCCTACACCTAGCACTACCTCTGGTCCCACCCCTACTTCTGACCCTACAGCTCCCCCTACCCATAGGCCCACCCCCACTCCTACCCCTAGCCACAGCTCCCACTCCTGGCCCTAGGCCTACTCCGAGGTTTACCTCGACACCCACCCCTTGCCCTATGCCTACCCCAGCGTTACACCTACCGCTCCCACTAGCCCTAGCTCGGGCCCTAGACCAACGCCCAGTGCTCATCTAGTCCGAAGCCAACACTGGCCCGTCGCCAACCAGTACACCTTGCCTACCGATAGCCAGAACACTAACCCGTGTCCTACGAAATCACCCTGGACCCACCCTTACCACACCCTAATCCAGCCATACACCCGTTCCGAGTCCTAGGACGACTCGGAGCCCTCCAGTGACACCTACCCCTAGCCCTCGGCCAACCCCTACCACTACCACTAGTCCTAGACTTAACATGAGCCCTAACCTTAACACTGACCGTGGGCCTCTGCCAACCACTAGCCCTTCAACTAACCCTACCCCGAGCACTACCCCTCACCCTAGGCGTACGCCTAGCATTACCTTTGGTCCTACCCCTACCCCTGGCCCTACAGCTCCCCCTACCCATACGCCCACCCCCATCCCTACCCCTAGCCACAGCTCCCACTCCTGGACCTAGGCCTACTCCGAGGTTTACACCGACACACACCCCTTGCCCTTTGCCTACCACAGCGCTACGCCTACCGCTCCCACTAGCCCTACCTCGAGCCCTAGACCAACGCCCAGTGCTCACTCTAGTCCGAAGCCTAGCACTTGCCCGTCACCGACCAGTACACCTTGCCCTACCGATAGCCAGATCACTAACCCTTGTCCTACGAAATCACCCTGGACCCACCATCAGCCACACCCTAATCCAGCCCTACACCTGTTCTGAGTCTTAGGACTACCCGGAGCCCTCCCGTGACACCTACCCGTAGCCCTCGGCCAACCCCTACCACTACCACTAGTCCTAGGCTTAACATGAGCCCTAACCCTAACACTGCCCGTGGGCCTCTGCCAACCACTAGCCCTTCAACTTACCCTACCCCGAGAACTACCCCTCGTCCTAGGCCTACGCCTAGCACTACCTCTGGTCCTACACCTACCCCTGTCCCTACAGATTCCCTTACCCATAGGCCCACCCCATCCCTACCCCTAGCCACAGCTCCCACTCCTGGCCCTAGGCCTACTCCGAGGTTTACCTCGACACCCACCCCTTGCCCTATGCCTATCCCAGCGTTACACATACCGCTCCCACTAGCCCTAGCTCGGGCCCTAGACCAACGCCCAGTGCTCATCTAGTCCGAAGCCTAGCACTTGCCCGTCCCCGACCAGTACACCTTGCCTACCGATAGCCAGAACACTAACCCGTGTCCTACGAAATCACCCTGGACCCACCCTTCCCACACCCTAATCCAGCCATACACCCGTTCCGAGTCCTAGGACGACCCGGAGCCCTCCCGTGACACCTACCCCTAGCCCTCGGCCAACCCCTACCACTACCACTAGTCCTAGGCTTAACATGAGCCCTAACCTTAACACTGACCGTGGGCCTCTGCCAACCACTAGCCCTTCAACTAACCCTACCCCGAGCACTACCCCTCGCCCTAGGCGTACGCCTAGCATTACCTCTGGTCCTACCGCTACCCCTGGCCCTACAGCTCCCCCTACCCATGGGCCCACCCCCATCCCTACCCCTATCCAAAACGCCAACTCCTGGGTCAAAGCCTACTCCGAGGTTTACCTTGAATCCCACCGCTTGCTCTATGCCTACCCCAGCGCTACGCCTATCGCTCCCACTAGCCCTAGCTCGGGCCCTAGACCAACGCCCAGTGCTCATCTATTCAGAAGTCTACCACTTGCCCGAGGCCGACCAGTACACCTTGCCCTACCGTTAGCCTGTGCAGTAACCCGTGTCCTACGAAATCACCCTGGACTCACCCTTTCCACACCCTAATCCAGCCCTACATCCGTTCGGAGTCCTAGGACTACCCGGAGCCCTCTTGTGACAGTTACCCCTAGCCCTCGGCCATCCCCTACCACTACCACTAGTCCTAGGCCTAACATGAGCCCTAACCCTAACACTGCCCGTGGGCCTCTACCAAGCACTAGCCCTTCACCTAACCCTACCCCGAGCACGGCCCCTCGCACTAGGCTTACGCCTAGCACTACCTCTGGTCCTACCCCTACCCCTGGTTCTACAGCTCCCCCTACTTATAGGCCCACCCCCATCCCTACCCCTAACCACAGCTCCCTCTCCTGGCCCTAGGCCTACTCCGAGGTTTACCTCGACACCCACCCCTTGCCCTATGCCTACCCCAGCGCTACGCCTACCGCTCTATCTACCCTAGCTCGGGCCCTAGACCAACGCCCATGGTTCCCTCTAGTCCGAGGCCTAGAACTTGCCCGTCGCTGACCAGTACACCTTGCCCTTGTTAGGGTTAGGGTTAGGGTTAGGGTTAGGGTTAGGGTTATGGTTAGGGTTAGGGTTAGGGTTAGGATTAGGGTTTAGGGTTAGGGTTAGTGTTAGGTTTGGTGTTAGGGTTAGGGTTAGGGTTAGGGTTGGTGTTAGGTTTAGGGTTAGGGTTAGGGTTAGGATAAGGGTTAGGGTTGGTGTTAGGGTTAGGGTTAGTGTTAGGGTTAGGGTTAGGGTTGGTTTTAGGGTTAGGGTTAGGGTTAGGGTTAGGGTTGGTGTTAGGTATAGGGTTAGGGTTAGGGTTAGGGTTAGGTTTAGGGTTGGTGTTAGGGTTAGGGTTAGGGTTAGGGTTAGTGTTAGGGTTAGGGTTAGGGTTACGGTTAGGATTAGGGTTAGGGTTGTTGTTAGGTATAGGGTTAGGGTTAGGGTTAGGGTTAGGGTTGGTGTTAGGGTTAGGTTTAAGGTTAGGGTTAGGGTTGGTGTTAGGGTTAGGGTTAGGGTTAGGATTAGGGTTAGGGTTGGTGTTAAGGTTAGGGTTAGGGTTAGAGTTAGGGTTGGTGTTAGGGTTAGGGTTAGGGTTAGGGTTAGGGTTAGGGTTGGTGTTAGGGTTAGGGTTAGGGTTAGGGTTAGGGTTAGGTTTAGGGTTGGTGTTAGGGTTAGGGTTAGGGTTAGGGTTAGTGTTAGGGTTAGGGTTAAGGTTATGTTACCCCGAGCACTACTTCTCGCCCTAGGCCTACGCATAGCACTACCTTTGGTCCTACCCCTACCCCTGGCCCTACAGCTCCCCCTACCCATAGGCCCACCCCCATCCCTATCCCTAGCCACAGCTCCAACCTCTGGCCCAAAGCCTACTCCGAGGTTTACCCCGACACCCACCTTTTGCCCTATGCCTACCCCAGCGCTATGCCTATAGCTCCCACTAGCCGTAGCTCGGGCCATAGACCAAAGCCCAGTGCTCATCTAGTCCGAGGCCAATCACTTGTCCGTCGCCGACCAGTACACCTTGCCCTACCGTTAGCCAGAGCAATAACCCGTGTCCTACGAAATCACCCTGGACCCACCATTACCACACCCTAATACAGCCCTACACCTGTTCCGAGTCCTAGGACTACCCGGAGCCATTTCGTGACACGTACCCCTAGTCCTCGGCCAACCCCTACCACACCACTAGTCCTAGGCTTAACATGAGCCCTAACCCTAACACTGCCCGTGTGCCTCTGCCAAACACTAGCCCTTTAACTAACCCTACGCCGAGCACTACCCCTCGCCCTAGGCCTACGCCTAGCACTACCTCTGGTCCTACCACTACCCCTGGCCCTACAACTCCCCCTACTCATAGGCCCACCCCCAACCCTACCACAAGCCACAGCTCCCACTCCTGGCCCTAGGCCTACTCCGAGATTTAACTCGACACCCACCCCTTGCCCTATGCCTACCCCAGCGCTACGCCTACCGCTCTCACTAGCCCTAGCTCGGGCCCTAGACCAACGCCCATGGCTCCCTCTAGTCCGAGGCCTAGAACTTACCCGTCGCTGACCAGTACACCTTGCCCTTGTTAGGGTTAGGGTTAGGGTTAGGGTTAGGGTTAGGATTAGGGTTTAGGGTTAGGGTTAGGGTTAGGGTTGGTGTTAGGGTTAGGGTAGGGTTAGGGTTAGGGTTGGTGTTAGGTTTAGGGTTAGGGTTAGGGTTAGTGTTAGGGTTGGTGTTAGGGTTAGGGTTAGGGTTAGGGTTAGGCTTAGGATTAGGGTTAGGGTTGGTGTTAGGGTTAGGGTTAGGGTTAGGGTTAGGGTTAGGGTTAGGGTTACGGTTGGTGTTAGGTTTAGGGTTAGGGTTAGGGTTAGGGTTGGTGTTAAGTATAGGGTTAGGGTTAGGTTTAGGGTTAGGGTTAGGGTTAGGATTAGGGTTAGGGTTGGTATTAGGGTTAGGGTTAGGGTTAGGGTTAGGTTTGGTGTTAGGTTTAGGGTTAGGGTTAGGGTTAGGGTTAGGGTTGGTGTTAGGGTTAGGGTTAGGGTTAGGGTTAGGGTTGGTGTTAGGTTTAGGGTTAGGGTTAGGGTTAGGGTTAGGGTTAGGGTTAGGGTTAGGTTTAGGGTTTAGGGTTAGGGTTAGGGTTAGGGTTGGTGTTAGGGTTAGGGTTTGGGTTAGGGTTAGGGTTGGTGTTAGGTTTAGGGTTAGGGTTAGGGTTAGGGTTAGGGTTGGTGTTAGGGTTAGGTTAGTGTTAGGATTAGGGTTAGGTTTACGGTTAGGTTACCCCGAGCACTACCCCTCGCCCTAGACCTACGCCTAGCACTACCTCTGGTCCTACCCTACCCCTGGCACTACAGCTCCCCCTACCCTTAGGCCCACCGCCATCCCTATCCCTAGCCACAGCTCCCACTTTTGGTCCTAGGCCTACTCCGTGGTTTACCCCGACACCCACCCCTTGCCCTTTGCCTACCCCAGCGCTATGCCTACCGCTCCCACTAGCCCTACCTCGGGCCCTAGACCAACGCCCAGTGCTCACTCTAGTCCGAAGCCTAGCACTTGCCCGTCATCGACCAATACACCCTGCCTTACCGAAAGCCAGATCACTAACCCTTGTACTCCGAAATCACCCTGGACCCACCATTAGCCACACCCTAATCATGCCCCACATCCGTTCGGAGTCCTAGGACTACCCGGAGTCCTCCCGTGACACCTACCCCTAGCCCTCGGCTATCCCCTACCACTACCACTAGTCCTAGGCCTAACATGAGCCCTAACCCTAACACTGTCCGTGGGCCTCTGCCAACCACTAGCCCTTCACCTAACCCTACCCCGAGCACTACCCCTCGCCCTAGGCTTACGCCTAGCACTACCTCTGGTCCTACCCCTACCCCTGGCCCTACAGCTCCCCCTACTTATAGGCCCACCCCTATCCCTACCCCTAGCCACAACTCCAACCTCTGGCCCAAAGTTTACTCCGAGGTTTACCCCGACACCCACCCCTTGCCCTATGCCTACCCCAGCGCTACGCCTATCGCTCCCACTAGCCCTAGCTCTGGCCCTAGACCAAAGCCCAGTGCTCATCTAGTCCGAGGCCTAGCACTTGCCCGTCGCCGACCAGTACACCTTGCCCTACCGTTAGCCAGAGCAGTAACCCGTGTCCTACGAAATCACCCTGGACCCACTCTTACCACACCCTAATCCAGCCCTACACCTGTTCTGAGTCCTAGGACTACCCGGAGCCCTCCCGTGACTCCTACCCCTAGCCCTCGGCCCACCCCTACCACTACCACTAGTCCTAGGCTTAACATGAGCCCTAACCCTAACACTGCCCGTGGGCCTCTGCCAAACACTAGTCCTTCAACTAACCCTACCTCGAGCACTACGCCTCGCCCTAGGCCTACGCCTAGCACTACCTCTGGTCCTACCACTACCCCTGGCCCTACAGCTCCCCCTACCCATAGGCCCACCCCCACCCCTACCCCTAGCCACAGCTCCAACTCCTGGCCCTAGGCCTACTCCGAGGTTTACCTCGACACCCACCCCTTGCCCTATGCCTACCCCAGCGCTACGCCTAACGCTCCCACTAGCCCTAGCTCGGGCCCTAGACCAACGCCCATGGCTCCCTCTAGTCCGAGGCCTAGAACTTGCCCGTCGCTGACTAGTACACATTGCCCTTGTTAGGGTTAGGGTAAGGGTTAGGGTTAGGGGTTAGGGTTAGGGTTAGGGTTGGTGTTAGGGTTAGGGTTTGGGTTAGGGTTAGGGTTGGTGTTAGGTTTAGGGTTAGGGTTAGGGTTAGGGTTAGGGTTGGTGTTAGGGTTAGGTTAGTGTTAGGATTAGGGTTAGGTTTACGGTTAGGTTACCCCGAGCACTACCCCTCGCCCTAGACCTACGCCTAGCACTACCTCTGGTCCTACACCTACCCCTGGCACTACAGCTCCCCCTACCCTTAGGCCCACCGCCATCCCTATCCCTAGCCACAGCTCCCACTTTTGGTCCTAGGCCTACTCCGTGGTTTACCCCGACACCCACCCCTTGCCCTTTGCCTACCCCAGCGCTATGCCTACCGCTCCCACTAGCCCTACCTCGGGCCCTAGACCAACGCCCAGTGCTCACTCTAGTCCGAAGCCTAGCACTTGCCCGTCATCGACCAATACACCCTGCCCTACCGAAAGCCAGATCACTAACCCTTGTACTCCGAAATCACCCTGGACCCACCATTAGCCACACCCTAATCATGCCCCACATCCGTTCGGAGTCCTAGGACTACCCGGAGTCCCTCCGTGACACCTACCCCTAGCCCTCGGCCATCCCCTACCACTACCACTAGTCCTAGGCCTAACATGAGCCCTAACCCTAACACTGCCCGTGGGCCTCTACCAAGCACTAGCCCTTCACCTAACCCTACCCCGAGCACGGCCCCTCGCCCTAGGCTTACGCCTAGCACTACCTCTGGTCCTACCCCTACCCCTGGTTCTACAGCTCCCCCTACTTATAGGCCCACCCCCATCCCTACCCCTAGCCACAGCTCCCTCTCCTGGCCCTAGGCCTACTCCGAGGTTTACCTCGACACCCACCCCTTGCCCTATGCCTACCCCAGCGCTACGCCTACCGCTCTATCTACCCTAGCTCGGGCCCTAGACCAACGCCCATGGTTCCCTCTAGTCCGAGGCCTAGAACTTGCCCGTCGCTGACCAGTACACCTTGCCCTTGTTAGGGTTACGGTTAGGGTTAGGGTTAGGGTTAGGGTTAGGGTTAGGGTTAGGGTTAGGATTAGGGTTTAGGGTTAGGGTTAGTGTTAGGTTTGGTGTTAGGGTTAGGGTTAGGGTTAGGGTTGGTGTTAGGTTTAGGGTTAGGGTTAGGGTTAGGGTTGGTGTTAGGGTTAGGGTTAGGGTTAGGGTTAGGGTTAGGATAAGGGTTAGGGTTGGTGTTAGGGTTAGGGTTAGTGTTAGGGTTAGGGTTAGGGTTGGTTTTAGGGTTAGGGTTAGGGTTAGGGTTAGGGTTGGTGTTAGGTATAGGGTTAGGGTTAGGGTTAGGGTTAGGTTTAGGGTTGGTGTTAGGGTTAGGGTTAGGGTTAGGGTTAGTGTTAGGGTTAGGGTTAGGGTTACGGTTAGGATTAGGGTTAGGGTTGTTGTTAGGTATAGGGTTAGGGTTAGGGTTAGGGTTAGGGTTGGTGTTAGGGTTAGGGTTAAGGTTAGGGTTAGGGTTGGTGTTAGGGTTAGGGTTAGGGTTAGGATTAGGGTTAGGGTTGGTGTTAAGGTTAGGGTTAGGGTTAGAGTTAGGGTTGGTGTTAGGGTTAGGGTTAGGGTTAGGGTTAGGGTTAGGGTTGGTGTTAGGGTTAGGGTTAGGGTTAGTTTTAGGGTTGGTGTTAGGTATAGGGTTAGGGTTAGGGTTAGGGTTAGGTTTAGGGTTGGTGTTAGGGTTAGGGTTAGGGTTAGGGTTAGTGTTAGGGTTAGGGTTAAGGTTAGGTTACCCCGAGCACTACTTCTCGCCCTAGGCCTACGCATAGCACTACCTTTGGTCCTACCCCTACCCCTGGCCCTACAGCTCCCCCTACCCATAGGCCCACCCCCATCCCTATCCCTAGCCACAGCTCCAACCTCTGGCCCAAAGCCTACTCCGAGGTTTACCCCGACACCCACCTTTTGCCCTATGCCTACCCCAGCGCTATGCCTATCGCTCCCACTAGCCGTAGCTCGGGCCATAGACCAAAGCCCAGTGCTCATCTAGTCCGAGGCCAATCACTTGTCCGTCGCCGACCAGTACACCTTGCCCTACCGTTAGCCAGAGCAATAACCCGTGTCCTACGAAATCACCCTGGACCCACCATTACCACACCCTAATACAGCCCTACACCTGTTCCGAGTCCTAGGACTACCCGGAGCCATTTCGTGACACGTACCCCTAGTCCTCGGCCAACCCCTACCACACCACTAGTCCTAGGCTTAACATGAGCCCTAACCCTAACACTGCCCGTGTGCCTCTGCCAAACACTAGCCCTTTAACTAACCCTACGCCGAGCACAACCCCTCGCCCTAGGCCTACGCCTAGCACTACCTCTGGTCCTACCACTACCCCGAGCCCTACAACTCCCCCTACTCATAGGCCCACCCCCAACCCTACCACTAGCCACAGCTCCCACTCCTGGCCCTAGGCCTACTCCGAGATTTAACTCGACACCCACCCCTTGCCCTATGCCTACCCCAGCGCTACGCCTACCGCTCTCACTAGCCCTAGCTCGGGCCCTAGACCAACGCCCATGGCTCCCTCTAGTCCGAGGCCTAGAACTTACCCGTCGCTGACCAGTACACCTTGCCCTTGTTAGGGTTAGGGTTAGGGTTAGGATTAGGGTTTAGGGTTAGGGTTAGGGTTAGGGTTGGTGTTAGGGTTAGGGTAGGGTTAGGGTTAGGGTTGGTGTTAGGTTTAGGGTTAGGGTTAGGGTTAGTGTTAGGGTTGGTGTTAGGGTTAGGGTTAGGGTTAGGGTTAGGCTTAGGATTAGGGTTAGGGTTGGTGTTAGGGTTAGGGTTAGGGTTAGGGTTAGGGTTAGGGTTACGGTTGGTGTTAGGTTTAGGGTTAGGGTTAGGGTTAGGGTTGGTGTTAGGTATAGGGTTAGGGTTAGGTTTAGGGTTAGGGTTAGGGTTAGGATTAGGGTTAGGGTTGGTATTAGGGTTAGGGTTAGGGTTAGGGTTAGGTTTGGTGTTAGGTTTAGGGTTAGGGTTAGGGTTAGGGTTAGGGTTGGTGTTAGGGTTAGGGTTAGGGTTAGGGTTAGGGTTAGGGTTGGTGTTAGGTTTAGGGTTAGGATTAGGGTTAGGGTTGTTGTTAGGGTTAGGGTTGGTGTTAGGGTTAGGGTTAGGATTAGGGTTAGGGTTGGTGTTAGGGTTAGTGTTAGGGTTAGGGTTAGTGTTAGGGTTAGGGTTAGGGTTAGGATTAGGGTTTAGGGTTAGGGTTAGGGTTAGGGTTGGTGTTAGGGTTAGAGTTAGGGTTAGGGTTAGGGTTGGTGTTAGGTTTAGGGTTAGGGTTAGGGTTAGGGTTAGGGTTGGTGTTAGGGTTAGGGTTAGGGTTAGGGTTAGGGTTAGGATTAGGGTTAGGGTTGGTGTTAGGGTTAGGGTTAGGGTTAGGGTTAGGGTTAGGGTTAGGTTTGGTGTTAGGGTTAGGGTTAGGGTTAGGGTTAGTGTTAGGTATAGGGTTAGGGTTAGGGTTAGGGTTGGTGTTAGGGTTAGGGTTAGGGTTAGGGTTAGTGTTAGGGTTAGGGTTAGGGTTAGGATTAGGGTTTGGTTGGTGTTAGGGTTAAAGTTAGGGTTAGGGTTAGGGTTGGTGTTAGGCATAGGGTTGGGGTTAGGGTTAGGGTTTGGTTTAGGGTTGGTGTTAGGGTTAGGGTTAGGGTTAGGGTTAGGGTTGGTGTTAGGGTTAGGGTTAGGGTTAGGATTAGGGTTAGGGTTGGTGTTAGGGTTAGGGTTAGGGTTAGGGTTAGGGTTGGTGTTAGGGTTAGGGTTAGGGTTAGGGTTAGGGTTAGGGTTAGGGTTGGTGTTAGGGTTAGGATTAGGGTTAGGGTAGGTGTTAGGTATAGGGTTAGGGGTAGGGTTAGGGTTAGGTTTAGGTTTGGTGTTAGGGTTAGGGTTAGGGTTAGGGTTAGTGTTAGTGTTAGGGTTAGGGTTAGGGTTAGGTTACCCCGAGCACTACCCCTCGCCCTTGGCCTACGCCTAGCACTACCTCTGGTCCTACCCCTACCCCTGTCCCTACAGCTCCCCCTACCCATAGGCCCACCCCCATCCCTACCCCTAGCCACAGCTCCCACTCCTGGTCCTAGGCCTACTCCGAGGTTCACCCCGACACCCACCCCTTGCCCTTTGCCTACCCCAGCGCTACGCCTACCGCTCCCACTAGCCCTACATCGGGCCCTAGACCAACGCCCAGTGCTCACTCTAGTTCGAAGCCTAGCACTTGCCCGTCGCCAATTGGTACACCTTGCCCTACCGATAGCCAGAGCACTAACCCGTGTCCTACGAAATCACCCTGGACCCATCATTAGCCACACCCTAATCCAGCCCTACATCCGTTCGGAGTCCTATGACTACCCGGAGCCCTCCCGTGACAGTTACCCCTAGCCCTCGCCCATCCCCTACCACTACCACTAGTCCTAGGCCTAACATGAGCCCTAAACCTAACACTGCCCGTAGGCCTCTGCCAACCACTAGCCCTTCACCTAACCCTACCCCGAGCACTACCCCTCGCCCTAGGCTTACGCCTAGCACTACATCTGGTCCTACACCTACCCCTGACCCTACAGCTCCCCCTACACATAGGCCCACCCCCATCCCTACCCCTAGCCACAACTCCAACCTCTGGCCCAAAGCCTACTCCGAGGTTTACCCCGACACCCACCCCTTGCCCTATGCCTACCCCAGTGCTACGCCTACCGCTCCCACTAGCCCTAGCTCGGGCCCTAGACCAACGCCCAGTGCTCCCTATAATCCGAGGCCTACCACCTGCCAGACGCCGACCAGTACACCTTGCCCTACCGTTAGCCAGAGCACTAACCCGTGTCCTACGAAATCACCCTGGACCCACCCTTACCACACCCTAATGCAGCCCTACACCCGTTTTGAGTCCTAGGACTACCCGGAGCCCTCCCGTGACACCTATCCCTAGCCCTCGGCCAACCCCTACCACTACCACTAGTCCTAGGCCTAACATGAGCCCTAAGACTTACACTGCCCGTGGGCATCAGCCAACCACAAGCCCTTCACCTAACCCTACCCAGAGCACTAGCCCTCGCCCTAGGCTAACACCTAGCACTACCTCTGGTTCTACCCCTTCCCCTGGCCCTACAGCTCCCCCTACTTATAGGCCCACCCCCATCCCTACCCCTTGCCAAAGCTCCTACTCCTGGCACTAGGCCTACTCCGAGGTTTACCCCGACACACACCCCTTGCCCTATGCCTACCCCAGCGCTATGCCTACCGCTCCCACTAGCCCAGGCTCGGGCCCTAGACCAACGCCCATGGCTCCCTCTAGTCCGAGGCCTAGACTTGCCCGTCGCTGACCAGTACACCTTGCCCTTGTTAGGGTTAGGGTTAGGGTTAGGGTTATGGTTGGTGTTAGGTTTAGGGTTAGGGTTAGAGTTAGGGTTAGGGTTAGGGTTAGGGTTGGTGTTAGGGTTAGGGTTAGGGTTAGGGTTAGGGTTAGGGTTGGTGTTAGGTTTAGGGTTAGGGTTAGGGTTAGGGTTAGGTTTAGGGTTTAGGGTTAGGGTTAGGGTTAGGGTTGGTGTTAGGGTTAGGGTTTGGGTTAGGGTTAGGGTTGGTGTTAGATTTAGGGTTAGGGTTAGGGTTAGGGTTAGGGTTGGTGTTAGGGTTAGGTTAGTGTTAGGATTAGGGTTAGGTTTACGGTTAGGTTACCCCGAGCACTACCCCTCGCCCTAGGCCTACGCCTAGCACTACCTTGGTCCTACCCCTACCCCTGGCCCTACAGCTCCCCCTACCCATAGGCCCACCGCCATCCCTATCCCTAGCCACAGCTCCCACTCCTGGTCCTAGGCCTACTCTGTGGTTTACCCCGACACCCACCCCTTGCCCTTTGCCTACCCCAGCGCTATGCCTACCGCTCCCACTAGATCTACCTCGGGCCCTAGACCAACGCCCAGTTCTCACTCTAGTCCGAAGCCTAGCACTTGCCCGTCGCCGACCAGTACATCTTGCCTACCGATAGCCAGAGCACTAACCCGTGTCCTACGAAATCACCCTGGACGCACCATTAGCCACACCCTAATCATGACCCAAATCCGTTCGGAGTCCTAGGACTACCCGGAGCCCTCCCGTGACACCTACCCCTAGCCCTCGGCCATCCTTTACTACTACCACTAGTCCTAGGCCTAACATGAGCCCTAACTGTAACACTGCCCGTGGGCCTCTGCCAACCACTAGCCCTTCACCTAACTCTACCCCGAGCACTACCCCTCGCCCTAGGCCTACGCCTAGCACTACCTCAGGTCCTACCCCTACCCCTGGCCCTACAGCTCCCCCTACCCATAGGCCCACCCCCATCCCTACCCCTAGCCGCAACTCCAACTCCTGGCCCAAAGCCTACTCCGAGGTCTACCCCGACACCCACCCTTTGCCCTATGCCTACCCCAGTGCTACGCCTAACGCTCCCACTAGCCCTAGCTCGGGCCCTAGACCAACGCCCAGTGCTCCCTCTAGTCCGAGGCCTACCACTTTCCCGACGCCGACCAGTACACCTTGCCCTACCTTTAGCCATAGCACTAACCCGTGTCCTACGAAATCACCCTGGACCCACCCTTACCACACCCTAATACAGCCCTACACCTGTTCTGAGTCCTAGGACTACCCGGAGCCATTTCGTGACACCTACCCCTAGTCCTCGGCCAACCCCTACCACTACCACTAGTCCTAGGCTTAACATGAGCCCTAACCCTAACACTGCCCGTGGGCCTCTGCGAAACACTAGCCCTTCAACTAACCCTACCCCGAGCACTACCCCTCGCCCTAGGCCTACGCCTAGCACTACCTCTGGTCCAACAACTACCCCTGGCCCTACAGCTCCCCCTACCCATAGGCCCACCCCCAACCCTACCACTAGCCACAGCTCCCACTCCTGGCCCTAGGCCTACTCCGAGGTTTACTTCGACACCCACCCCTTGCCCTATGCCAACCCCAGCGCTACGCCTACCGCTCTCACTAGCCCTAGCTCGGGCCCTAGACCAACGCCCATGGCTCCCTCTAGTCCGAGGCCTAGAACTTGCCCGTTGCTGACCAGTACACCTTGCCCTTGTTAGGGTTAGCCTTAGGGTTAGGGTTAGGGTTAGGGTTAGGATTAGGGTTTAGGGTTAGGGTTAGGTTTAGGGTTAGGGTTGGTGTTAGGTTTAGGGTTAGGGTTAGGGTTAGGGTTAGGGTTAGGGTTGGTGTTAGGGTTAGGGTTAGGTTTAGGGTTAGGGTTAGGGTTAGGATTAGGGTTGGGGTTGGTGTTAGGGTTAGGGTTAGGGTTAGGGTTAGGGTTAGGATTGGTGTTAGGGTTAGGTTTAGGGTTAGGGTTGGTGTTAGGTATAGGGTTAGGGTTAGGGTTAGGGTTAGGATTAGGGTTGGTGTTAGGGTTAGGGTTAGGGTTAGTGTTACGGTTAGGGTTAGGGTTAGGGTTAGGATTAGGGTTAGGGTTGGTGTTCGGTTTAGGGTTAGGGTTAGGGTTAGGGTTGGTGTTAGGCATAGGGTTAGGGTTAGGGTTAGGGTTAGGGTTAGGTTTGGTGTTAGGGTTAGGGTTAGGGTTAGGGTTAGTGTTAGGTATAGGGTTAGGGTTAGGGTTAGGGTTAGGGTTAGGGTTGGTGTTAGGGTTAGGGTTAGGGTTAGGGTTAGGGTTATTGTTAGGGTTAGGGTTAGGGTTAGGGTTCGGGTTAGGGTTAGGGTTAGGGTTGGTGTTAGGGTTAGGGTTAGGGTTAGGGTAGGTGTTAGGTATAGGTTTGGGTTAGGGTTAGGGTTAGGTTTAGGTTTGGTGTTAGGGTTAGGGTTAGGGTTAGGGTTAGGGTTAGTGTTAGTGTTAGGGTTAGGATTAGGGTTAGGTTACCCCGAGCACTACCCCTCGCCCTTGGCCTACGCCTAGCACTACCTCTGGTCCTACCCCTACCCCTGTCCCTACAGCTCCCCCTACCCATAGGCCCACCCCCATCCCTACCCCTAGCCACAGCTCCCACTCCTGGTCCTAGGCCTACTCCGAGGTTTACCCCGACACCCACCCCTTGCCCTTTGCCTACCGCAGCGCTACGCCTACCGCTCCCACTAGCCCTACCTCGGGCCCTAGACCAACGCCCAGTGCTCACTCTAGTTCGAAGCCTAGCACTTGCCCGTCGCCAATTGGTACACCTTGCCCAACCGATAGCCAGAGCACTAACCCGTGTCCTACGAAATCACCCTGGACCCATCATTAGCCACACCCTAATCCAGCCCTACATCCGTTCGGAGTCCTATGACTACCCGGAGCCCTCCCGTGACAGTTACCCCTAGCCCTCGCCCATCCCCTACCACTACCACTAGTCCTAGGCCTAACATGAGCCCTAAACCTAACACTGCCCGTAGGCCTCTGCCAACCACTAGCCCTTCACCTAACCCTACCCCGAGCA
>NW_027669286.1:487500-512500 GCF_964194185.1 Rhinolophus hipposideros
GGGCATCAGCCAACCACAAGCCCTTCACCTAACCCTACCCAGAGCACTACCCCTCGCCCTAGGCTAACACCTAGCACTACCTCTGGTTCTACCGCTTCCCCTGGCCCTACAGCTCCCCCTACTTATAGGCCCACCCCCATCCCTACCCCTTGCCAAAGCTCCAACTCCTGGCACTAGGCCTACTCCGAGGTTTACCCCGACACACACCCCTTGCCCTATGCCTACCCCAGCGCTATGCCTACCGCTCCCACTAGCCCAGGCTCGGGCCCTAGACCAACGCCCATGGCTCCCTCTAGTCCGAGGCCTAGACTTGCCCGTCGCTGACCAGTACACCTTGCCCTTGTTAGGGTTAGGGTTAGGGTTAGGGTTAGGGTTGGTGTTAGGTTTAAGGTTAGGGTTAGGGTTAGGGTTAGGGTTAGGGTTAGGGTTGGTGTTAGGGTTAGGGTTAGGGTTAGGGTTAGGGTTGGTGTTAGGTTTAGGGTTAGGGTTAGGGTTAGGGTTAGGGTTAGGTTTAGGGTTTAGGGTTAGGGTTAGGGTTAGGGTTGGTGTTAGGGTTAGGGTTTGGGTTAGGGTTAGGGTTGGTGTTAGATTTAGGGTTAGGGTTAGGGTTAGGGTTAGGGTTGGTGTTAGGGTTAGGTTAGTGTTAGGATTAGGGTTAGGTTTACGGTTAGGTTACCCCGAGCACTACCCCTCGCCCTAGGCCTACGCCTAGCACTACCTTGGTCCTACCCCTACCCCTGGCCCTACAGCTCCCCCTACCCATAGGCCCACCGCCATCCCTATCCCTAGCCACAGCTCCCACTCCTGGTCCTAGGCCTACTCTGTGGTTTACCCCGACACCCACCCCTTGCCCTTTGCCTACCCCAGCGCTATGCCTACCGCTCCCACTAGATCTACCTCGGGCCCTAGACCAACGCCCAGTTCTCACTCTAGTCCGAAGCCTAGCACTTGCCCGTCGCCGACCAGTACATCTTGCCTACCGATAGCCAGAGCACTAACCCGTGTCCTACGAAATCACCCTGGACGCACCATTAGCCACACCCTAATCATGACCCACATCCGTTCGGAGTCCTAGGACTACCCGGAGCCCTCCCGTGACACCTACCCCTAGCCCTCGGCCATCCTTTACTACTACCACTAGTCCTAGGCCTAACATGAGCCCTAACTGTAACACTGCCCGTGGGCCTCTGCCAACCACTAGCCCTTCACCTAACTCTACCCCGAGCACTACCCCTCGCCCTAGGCCTACGCCTAGCACTACCTCAGGTCCTACCCCTACCCCTGGCCCTACAGCTCCCCCTACCCATAGGCCCACCCCCATCCCTACCCCTAGCCGCAACTCCAACTCCTGGCCCAAAGCCTACTCCGAGGTCTACCCCGACACCCACCCTTTGCCCTATGCCTACCCCAGTGCTACGCCTAACGCTCCCACTAGCCCTAGCTCGGGCCCTAGACCAACGCCCAGTGCTCCCTCTAGTCCGAGGCCTACCACTTTCCCGACGCCGACCAGTACACCTTGCCCTACCTTTAGCCATAGCACTAACCCGTGTCCTACGAAATCACCCTGGACCCACCCTTACCACACCCTAATACAGCCCTACACCTGTTCTGAGTCCTAGGACTACCCGGAGCCATTTCGTGACACCTACCCCTAGTCCTCGGCCAACCCCTACCACTACCACTAGTCCTAGGCTTAACATGAGCCCTAACCCTAACACTGCCCGTGGGCCTCTGCGAAACACTAGCCCTTCAACTAACCCTACCCGAGCACTACCCCTCGCCCTAGGCCTACGCCTAGCACTACCTCTGGTCCAACAACTACCCCTGGCCCTACAGCTCCCCCTACACATAGGCCCACCCCCAACCCTACCACTAGCCACAGCTCCCACTCCTGGCCCTAGGCCTACTCCGAGGTTTACTTCGACACCCACCCCTTGCCCTATGCCAACCCCAGCGCTACGCCTACCGCTCTCACTAGCCCTAGCTCGGGCCCTAGACCAACGCCCATGGCTCCCTCTAGTCCGAGGCCTAGAACTTGCCCGTCGCTGACCAGTACACCTTGCCCTTGTTAGGGTTAGCCTTAGGGTTAGGGTTAGGGTTAGGGTTAGGATTAGGGTTTAGGGTTAGGGTTAGGTTTAGGGTTAGGGTTGGTGTTAGGTTTAGGGTTAGGGTTAGGGTTAGGGTTAGGGTTGGTGTTAGGGTTAGGGTTAGGTTTAGGGTTAGGGTTAGGGTTAGGATTAGGGTTGGGGTTGGTGTTAGGGTTAGGGTTAGGGTTAGGGTTAGGGTTAGGATTGGTGTTAGGGTTAGGTTTAGGGTTAGGGTTGGTGTTAGGTATAGGGTTAGGGTTAGGGTTAGGGTTAGGATTAGGGTTGGTGTTAGGGTTAGGGTTAGGGTTAGTGTTACGGTTAGGGTTAGGGTTAGGGTTAGGATTAGGGTTAGGGTTGGTGTTAGGTTTAGGGTTAGGGTTAGGGTTAGGGTTGGTGTTAGGCATAGGGTTAGGGTTAGGGTTAGGGTTAGGGTTAGGTTTGGTGTTAGGGTTAGGGTTAGGGTTAGGGTTAGTGTTAGGTATAGGGTTAGGGTTAGGGTTAGGGTTAGGGTTAGGGTTGGTGTTAGGGTTAGGGTTAGGGTTAGGGTTAGTGTTAGGGTTAGGGTTAGGGTTAGGGTTAGGATTAGGGTTTGGTTGGTGTTACGGTTAAAGTTAGGGTTAGGGTTAGGGTTGGTGTTAGGCATAGGGTTGGGGTTAGGGTTAGGGTTTGGTTTAGGGTTGGTGTTAGGGTTAGGGTTAGGGTTAGGGTTAGTGTTGGTGTTAGGGTTAGGGTTAGGGTTAGGATTAGGGTTAGGGTTGGTGTTAGGGTTAGGGTTAGGGTTAGGGTTAGGGTTAGGGTTAGGGTTGGTGTTAGGGTTAGGTTTAGGGTTAGGGTAGGTGTTAGGTATAGGTTTGGGTTAGGGTTAGGGTTAGGTTTAGGTTTGGTGTTAGGGTTAGGGTTAGGGTTAGGTTAGGGTTAGTGTTAGTGTTAGGGTTAGGGTTAGGGTTTGGTTACCCCGAGCACTACCCCTCGCCCTTGGCCTACGCCTAGCACTACCTCTGGTCCTACCCCTACCCCTGTCCCTACAGCTCCCCCTACCCATAGGCCCACCCCCATCCCTACCCCTAGCCACAGCTCCCACTCCTGGTCCTAGGCCTACTCCGAGGTTTACCCCGACACCCACACCTTGCCCTTTGCCTACCCCAGCGCTACGCCTACCGCTCCCACTAGCCCTACCTCGGGCCCTAGACCAACGCCCAGTGCTCACTCTAGTTCGAAGCCTAGCACTTGCCCGTCGCCAATTGGTACACCTTGCCCTACCGATAGCCAGAGCACTAACCCGTGTCCTACGAAATCACCCTGGACCCATCATTAGCCACACCCTAATCCAGCCCTACATCCGTTCGGAGTCCTATGACTACCCGGAGCCCTCCCGTGACAGTTACCCCTAGCCCTCGCCCATCCTTTACCACTACCACTAGTCCTAGGCCTAACATGAGCCCTAAACCTAACACTGCCCGTAGGCCTCTGCCAACCACTAGCCCTTCACCTAACCCTACCCCGAGCACTACCCCTCGCCCTAGGCTTACGCCTAGCACTACATCTGGTCCTACACCTACCCCTGGCCCTACAGCTCCCCCTACATATAGGCCCACCCCCATCCCTACCCCTAGCCACAACTCCAAACTCTGGCCCAAAGCCTACTCCGAGGTTTACCCCGACACCCACCCCTTGCCCTATGCCTACCCCAGTGCTACGCCTACCGCTCCCACTAGCCCTAGCTCGGGCCCTAGACCAACGCCCAGTGCTCCCTATAGTCCGAGGCCTACCACCTGCCCGACGCCGACCAGTAAACCTTGCCCTACCGTTAGCCAGAGCACTAACCCGTGTCCTACGAAATCACCCTGGACCCACCCTTACCACACCCTAATGCAGCCCTACACCCGTTTTGAGTCCTAGGACTACCCGGAGCCCTCCCGTGACACCTATCCCTAGCCCTCGGCCAACCCCTACCACTACCACTAGTCCTAGGCCTAACATGAGCCCTAAGACTAACACTGCCCGTGGGCATCAGCCAACCACAAGCCCTTCACCTAACCCTACCCAGAGCACTACCCCTCGCCCTAGGCTAACACCTAGCACTACCTCTGGTTCTACCGCTTCCCCTGGCCCTACAGCTCCCCCTACTCATAGGCCCATCCCCATCCCTACCCCTAGCCACAGCTCCAACTCCTGGTACTAGGCCTACTCCGAGGTTTACCCCGACACACACCCCTTGCCCTATGCCTACCCCAGCGCTACGCCTACCGCTCTCACTAGCCCTAGCTCGGGCCCTAGACCAACGCCCATGGCTCCCTCTAGTCCGAGGCCTAGAACTTACCCGTCGCTGACCAGTACACCTTGCCCTTGTTAGGGTTAGGGTTAGGGTTAGGGTTAGGATTAGGGTTTAGGGTTAGGGTTAGGGTTAGGGTTGGTGTTAGGGTTAGGGTTAGGGTTAGGGTTAGGGTTGGAGTTAGGTTTAGGGTTAGGGTTAGGGTTAGGGTTAGGGTTGGTGTTAGGGTTAGGGTTAGGGTTAGGGTTAGGCTTAGGATTAGGGTTAGGGTTGGTGTTAGGGTTAGGGTTAGGGTTAGGGTTAGGGTTAGGGTTAGGGTTACGGTTGGTCTTAGGTTTAGGGTTAGGGTTAGGGTTAGGGTTGGTGTTAGGTATAGGGTTAGGGTTAGGTTTAGGGTTAGGGTTAGAGTTAGGATTAGGGTTAGGGTTGGTATTAGGGTTAGGGTTAGGGTTAGGGTTAGGGTTGGTGTTAGGTTTAGGGTTAGGGTTAGGGTTAGGGTTAGGATTGGTGTTAGGGTTAGGGTTAGGGTTAGGGTTAGGGTTAGGGTTGGTGTTAGGTTTAGGGTTAGGGTTAGGGTTAGGGTTAGGGTTAGGTTTAGGGTTTAGGGTTAGGGTTAGGGTTGGTGTTAGGGTTAGGGTTTGGGTTAGGGTTAGGGTTGGTGTTAGGTTTAGGGTTAGGGTTAGGGTTAGGGTTAGGGTTGGTGTTAGGGTTAGGTTAGTGTTAGGATTAGGGTTAGGTTTACGGTTAGGTTACCCCGAGCACTACCCCTCGCCCTAGACCTACGCCTAGCACTACCTCTGGTCCTACCCCTACCCCTGGCACTACAGCTCCCCCTACCCTTAGGCCCACCGCCATCCCTATCCCTAGCCACAACTCCCACTTTTGGTCCTAGGCCTACTCCGTGGTTTACCCCGACACCCACCCCTTGCCCTTTGCCTACCCCAGCGCTATGCCTACCGCTCCCACTAGCCCTACCTCGGGCCCTAGTCCAACGCCCAGTGCGCACTCTAGTCCGAAGCCTAGCACTTGCCCGTCATCGACCAATACACCCTGCCCTACCGAAAGCCAGATCACTAACCCTTGTACTCCGAAATCACCCTGGACCCACCATTAGCCACACCCTAATCATGCCCCACATCCGTTCGGAGTCCTAGGACTACCCGGAGTCCTCCCGTGACACCTACCCCTAGCCCTCGGCTATCCCCTACCACTACCACTAGTCCTAGGCCTAACATGAGCCCTAACCCTAACACTGTCCGTGGGCCTCTGCCAACCACTAGCCCTTCACCTAACCCTACCCCGAGCACTACCCCTCGCCCTAGGCTTACGCCTAGCACTACCTCTGGTCCTACCCCTACCCCTGGCCCTACAGCTCCCCCTACTTATAGGCCCACCCCTATCCCTACCCCTAGCCACAACTCCAACCTCTGGCCCAAAGCCTACTCCGAGGTTTACCCCGACACCCACCCCTTGCCCTATGCCTACCCCAGCGCTACGCCTATCACTCCCACTAGCCCTAGCTCGGGCCCTAGACCAAAGCCCAGTGCTCATCTAGTCCGAGGCCTAGCACTTGCCCGTCGTCGACCAGTACACCTTGCCCTACCGTTAGCCAGAGCAGTAACCCGTGTCCTACGAAATCACCCTGGACCCACCCTTACCACACCCTAATCCAGCCCTACACCTGTTCTGAGTCCTAGGACTACCCGGAGCCCTCCCGTGACTCCTACCCCTAGCCCTCGGCCCACCCCTACCACTACCACTAGTCTTAGGCTTAACATGAGCCCTAACCCTAACACTGCCCGTGGGCCTCTGCCAAACACTAGTCTTTCAACTAACCCTACCTCGAGCACTACGCCTCGCCCTAGGCCTACGCCTAGCACTACCTCTGGTCCCACCACTACCCCTGGCCCTACAGCTCCCCCTACCCATAGGCCCACCCCCACCCCTACCCCTAGCCACAGCTCCAACTCCTGGCCCTAGGCCTACTCCGAGGTTTACCTCGACACCCACCCCTTGCCCTATGCCTACCCCAGCGCTACGCCTAACGCTCCCACTAGCCCTAGCTCGGGCCCTAGACCAACGCCCATGGCTCCCTCTAGTCCGAGGCCTAGAACTTGCCCGTCGCTGACTAGTACACATTGCCCTTGTTAGGGTTAGGGTAAGGGTTAGGGTTAGGGGTTAGGGTTAGGGTTAGGGTTGTTGTTAGGGTTAGGGTTGGTGTTAGGGTTAGGGTTAGGATTAGGGTTAGGGTTGGTGTTAGGGTTAGTGTTAGGGTTAGGGTTAGTGTTAGGGTTAGGGTTAGGGTTAGGATTAGGGTTTAGGGTTAGGGTTAGGGTTAGGGTTGGTGTTAGGGTTAGGGTTAGGGTTAGGGTTAGGGTTGGTGTTAGGTTTAGGGTTAGGGTTAGGGTTAGGGTTAGGGTTAGGGTTGGTGTTAGGGTTAGGGTTAGGGTTAGGGTTAGGATTAGGGTTAGGGTTGGTGTTAGGGTTAGGGTTAGGGTTAGGGTTAGGGTTAGGTTTGGTGTTAGGGTTAGGGTTAGGGTTAGGGTTAGGGTTAGTGTTAGGTATAGGGTTAGGGTTAGGGTTAGGGTTGGTGTTAGGGTTAGGGTTAGGGTTAGGGTTAGGGTTAGGGTTAGGGTTAGGGTTAGGGTTAGGATTAGGGTTTGGTTAGTGTTAGGGTTAAAGTTAGGGTTAGGGTTAGGGTTGGTGTTAGGCATAGGGTTGGGGTTAGGGTTAGGGTTTGGTTTAGGGTTGGTGTTAGGGTTAGGGTTAGGGTTAGGGTTAGGGTTGGTGTTAGGGTTAGGGTTAGGGTTAGGATTAGGGTTAGGGTTGGTGTTAGGGTTAGGGTTAGGGTTAGGGTAGGTGTTAGGTATAGGGTTAGGGTTAGGGTTAGGGTTAGGTTTAGGTTTGGTATTAGGGTTAGGGTTAGGGTTAGGGTTAGTGTTAGTGTTAGTGTTAGGGTTAGGGTTAGGGTTGGTGTTGTTAGGGTTAGGGTTAGGGTTAGGGTTAGGGTTAGGGTTAGGGTTAGGGTTGGTGTTAGGGTTAGGGTTAGGGTTAGGGTAGGTGTTAGGTATAGGGTTAGGGTTAGGGTTAGGGTTAGGTTTAGGTTTGGTATTAGGGTTAGGGTTAGGGTTAGGGTTAGTGTTAGTGTTAGTGTTAGGGTTAGGGTTAGGGTTAGGTTACCCCGAGCACTACCCCTCGCCCTTGGCCTAAGCCTAGCACTACCTCTGGTCCTACCCCTACCCCTGTCCCTACAGCTCCCCCTACCCATAGGCCCACCCCCATCCCTACCCCTAGCCACAGCTCCCACTCCTGGTCCTAGGCCTACTCCGAGGTTTACCCCACACCCACCCCTTGCCCTTTGCCTACCCCAGCGCTACGCCTACCGCTCCCACTAGCTTTACCTCGGGCCCTAGACCAACGCCCAGTGCTCACTCTAGTTCGAAGCCTAGCACTTGCCCGTCGCCAATTGGTACACCTTGCCCTACCGATAGCCAGAGCACTAACCCGTGTCCTACGAAATCACCCTGGACCCATCATTAGCCACACCCTAATCCAGCCCTACATCCGTTCAGAGTCCTATGACTACCCGGAGCCCTCCCGTGACAGTTACCCCTAGCCCTCGCCCATCCCCTACCACTACCACTAGTCCTAGGCCTAACATGAGCCCTAAACCTAACACTGCCCATAGGCCTCTGCCAACCACTAGCCCTTCACCTAACCCTACCCCGAGCACTACCCCTCGCCCTAGGCTTACGCCTAGCACTACATCTGGTCCTACACCTACCCCTGGCCCTACAGCTCCCCCTACATATAAACCCACCCCCATCCCTACCCCTAGCCACAACACCAACCTCTGGCCCAAAGCCTACTCCGAGGTTTACCCCGACACCCACCCCTTGCCCTATGCCTACCCCAGTGCTACGCCTACCGCTCCCACTAGCCCTAGCTCGGGCCCTAGACCAACGCCCAGTGCTCCCTATAATCCGAGGCCTACCACCTGCCCGACGCCGACCAGTACACCTTGCCCTACCGTTAGCCAGAGCACTAACCCGTGTCCTACGAAATCACCCTGGACCCACCCTTACCACACCCTAATGCAGCCCTACAACCGTTTTGATTCCTAGGACTACCCGGAGCCCTCCCGTGACACCTATCCCTAGCCCTCGGCCAACCCCTACCACTACCACTAGTCCTAGGCCTAACATGAGCCCTAAGACTAACACTGCCCATGGGCATCAGCCAACCACAAGCCCTTCACCTAACCCTACCCAGAGCACTACCCCTCGCCCTAGGCTAACACCTAGCACTACCTCTGGTTTTACCGCTTCCCCTGGCCCTACAGCTCCCCCTACTTATAGGCCCACCCCCATCCCTACCCCTAGCCAAAGCTCCAACTCCTGGCACTAGGCCTACTCCGAGGTTTACCCCGACACACACCCCTTGCCCTATGCCTACCCCAGCGCTATGCCTACCGCTCCCACTAGCCCAGGCTCGGGCCCTAGACCAACGCCCATGGCTCCCTCTAGTCCGAGGCCTAGACTTGCCCGTCGCTGACCAGTACACCTTGCCCTTGTTAGGGTTAGGGTTAGGGTTAGGGTTAGGGTTGGTGTTAGGTTTAGGGTTAGGGTTAGGGTTAGGGTTAGGGTTAGGGTTGGTGTTAGGGTTAGGGTTAGGGTTAGGGTTAGGGTTAGGGTTGGTGTTAGGTTTAGGGTTAGGGTTAGGGTTAGGGTTAGGGTTAGGTTTAGGGTTTAGGGTTAGGGTTAGGGTTAGGGTTAGGGTTGGTGTTAGGGTTAGGGTTTGGGTTAGGGTTAGGGTTGGTGTTAGATTTAGGGTTAGGGTTAGGGTTAGGGTTAGGGTTGGTGTTAGGGTTAGGTTAGTGTAAGGATTAGGGTTAGGTTTACGGTTAGGTTACCCCGAGCACTACCCCTCGCCCTAGGCCTACGCCTAGCACTACCTTGGTCCTACCCCTACCCCTGGCCCTACAACTCCCCCTACCCATAGGCCCACCGCCATCCCTATCTCTAGCCACAGCTCCCACTCCTGGTCCTAGGCCTACTCTGTGGTTTACCCCGACACCCACCCCTTGCCCTTTGCCTACCCCAGCGCTATGCCTACCGCTCCCACTAGATCTACCTCGGGCCCTAGACCAACGCCCAGTTCTCACTCTAGTCCGAAGCCTAGCACTTGCCCGTCGCCGACCAGTACATCTTGCCTACCGATAGCCAGAGCACTAACCCGTGTCCTACGAAATCACCCTGGACCCACCCTTACCACACCCTAATACAGCCCTACACCTGTTCTGAGTCCTAGGACTACCCGGAGCCATTTCGTGACACCTACCCCTAGTCCTCGGCCAACCCCTACCACTACCATTAGTCCTAGGCTTAACATGAGCCCTAACCCTAACACTGCCCGTGGGCCTCTGCGAAACACTAGCCCTTCAACTAACCCTACCCCGAGCACTACCCCTCGCCCTAGGCCTACGCCTAGCACTACCTCTGGTCCAACAACTACCCCTGGCCCTACAGTTCCCCCTACCCATAGGCCCACCCCCAACCCTACCACTAGCCACAGCTCCCACTCCTGGCCCTAGGCCTACTCCGAGGTTTACCTCGACACCCACCCCTTGCCCTATGCCTACCCCAGCGCTACGCCTAACGCTCCCACTAGCCCTAGCTCGGGCCCTAGACCAACGCCCATGGCTCCCTCTAGTCCGAGGCCTAGAACTTGCCCGTCGCTGACTAGTACACATTGCCCTTGTTAGGGTTAGGGTAAGGGTTAGGGTTAGGGTTTAGGGTTAGGGTTAGGGTTGGTGTTAGGTTTAGGGTTAGGATTAGGGTTAGGGTTGTTGTTAGGGTTAGGGTTGGTGTTAGGGTTAGGGTTTGGATTAGGGTTAGGGTTGGTGTTAGGGTTAGTGTTAGGGTTAGGGTTAGTGTTAGGGTTAGGGTTAGGGTTAGGATTAGGGTTTAGGGTTAGGGTTAGGGTTAGGGTTGGTGTTAGGGTTAGGGTTAGGGTTAGGGTTAGGGTTGGTGTTAGGTTTAGGGTTAGGGTTAGGGTTAGGGTTAGGGTTAGGGTTGGTGTTAGGGTTAGGGTTAGGGTTAGGGTTAGGGTTAGGATTAGGGTTAGGGTTGGTGTTAGGGTTAGGGTTAGGGTTAGGGTTAGGGTTAGGGTTAGGTTTGGTGTTAGGGTTAGGGTTAGGGTTAGGGTTAGGGTTAGTGTTAGGTATAGGGTTAGGGTTAGGGTTAGGGTTAGGGTTGGTGTTAGGGTTAGGGTTAGGGTTAGGGTTAGTGTTAGGGTTAGGGTTAGGGTTAGGGTTAGGATTAGGGTTTGGTTGGTGTTAGGGTTAAAGTTAGGGTTAGGGTTAGGGTTGGTGTTAGGCATAGGGTTGGGGTTAGGGTTAGGGTTTAGTTTAGGGTTGGTGTTAGGGTTAGGGTTAGGGTTAGGGTTAGGGTTGGTGTTAGGGTTAGGGTTAGGGTTAGGATTAGGGTTAGGGTTTTTGTTAGGGTTAGGGTTAGGGTTAGGGTTAGGGTTAGGGTTGGTGTTAGGGTTAGGGTTAGGGTTAGGGTTAGGGTTAGGGTTAGGGTTAGGGTTGGTGTTAGGGTTAGGGTTAGGGTTAGGGTAGGTGTTAGGTATAGGGTTAGGGTTAGGGTTAGGGTTAGGTTTAGGTTTGGTGTTAGGGTTAGGGTTAGGGTTAGGGTTAGTGTTAGTGTTAGGGTTAGGGTTAGGGTTAGGTTATCCCGAGCACTACCCCTCGCCCTTGGCCTACGCCTAGCACTACATCTGGTCCTACCCCTACCCCTGTCCCTACAGCTCCCCCTACCCATAGGGCCACCCCCATCCCTACCCCTAGCCACAGCTCCCACTCCTGGTCCTAGGCCTACTCCGAGGTTTACCCCGACACCCACCCCTTGCCCTTTGCCTACCCCAGCGCTACGCCTACCGCTCCCACTAGCCCTACCTCCGGCCCTAGACCAACGCCCAGTGCTCACTCTAGTTCGAAGCCTAGCACTTGCCCGTCGCCAATTGGTACACGTTGCCCTACCGATAGCCAGAGCACTAACCCGTGTCCTACGAAATCACCCTGGACCCATCATTAGCCACACCCTAATCCAGCCCTACATCCGTTCGGAGTCCTATGACTACCCGGAGCCCTCCCGTGACAGTTACCCCTAGCCCTCGCCCATCCCCTACCACTACCACTAGTCCTAGGCCTAACATGAGCCCTAAACCTAACACTGCCCGTAGGCCTCTGCCAACCACTAGCCCTTCACCTAACCGTACCCCGAGCACTACCCCTCGCCCTAGGCTTACGCCTAGCACTACATCTGGTCCTACACCTACCCCTGGCCCTACAGCTCCCCCTACATATAGGCCCACCCCCATGCCTACCCCTAGACACAACTCCAACCTCTGGCCCAAAGCCTACTCCGAGGTTTACCCCGACACCCACCCAATGCCCTATGCCTACCCCAGTGCTACGCCTACCGCTCCCACTAGCCCTAGCTCGGGCCCTAGACCAACGCCCAGTGCACTCTCTAGTCAGAGGCCTACCACTTGCCTGAGGCCGACCAGTACACCTTGCCCTACCGTTAGCCAGAGCACTAACCCGTGTCCTACGAAATCACCCTGGACCCACCCTTACCACACCCTAATGCAGCCCTACACCCGTTTTGAGTCCTAGGACTACCCGGAGCCCTCCCGTGACACCTATCCCTAGCCCTCGGCCAACCCCTACCACTACCACTAGTCCTAGGCCTAACATGAGCCCTAAGACTAACACTGCCCGTGGGCATCAGCCAACCACAAGCCCTTCACCTAACCCTACCCAGAGCACTACCCCTCGCCCTAGGCTAACACCTAGCACTACCTCTGGTTCTACCGCTTCCCCTGGCCCTACAGCTCCCCCTACTTATAGGCCCACCCCCATCCCTACCCCTAGCCACAGCTCCAACTCCTGGCACTAGGCCTACTCCGAGGTTTACCCCGACACACACCCCTTGCCCTATGCCTACCCCAGCGCTATGCCTACCGCTCCCACTAGCCCAGGCTCGGGCCCTAGACCAACGCCCATGGCTCCCTCTAGTCCGAGGCCTAGACTTGCCCGTCGCTGACCAGTACACCTTGCCCTTGTTAGGGTTAGGGTTAGGGTTAGGGTTAGGGTTGGTGTTAGGTTTAGGGTTAGGGTTAGGGTTAGGGTTAGGTATAGGGTTGGTGTTAGGGTTAGGGTTAGGGTTAGGGTTAGGGTTAGGGTTGGTGTTAGGTTTAGGGTTAGGGTTAGGGTTAGGGTTAGGTTTAGGGTTTAGGGTTAGGGTTAGGGTTAGGGTTGGTGTTAGGGTTAGGGTTAGGGTTGGTGTTAGGTTTAGGGTTAGGGTTAGGGTTAGGGTTAGGGTTAGGTTTAGGGTTTAGGGTTAGGGTTAGGGTTAGGGTTGGTGTTAGGGTTAGGGTTTGGGTTAGGGTTAGGGTTGGTGTTAGATTTAGGGTTAGGGTTAGGGTTAGGGTTAGGGTAGGTGTTAGGGTTAGGGTTAGTGTTAGGATTAGGGTTAGGTTTACGGTTTGGTTACCCCGAGCACTACCCCTCGCCCTAGCCTACGCCTAGCACTACCTTGGTCCTACCCCTACCCCTGGCCCTACAGCTCCCCCTACCCATAGGCCCACCGCCATCCCTATCCTTAGCCACAGCTCCCACTCCTGGTCCTAGGCCTACTCTGTGGTTTACCCCGACACCCACCCCTTGCCCTTTGCCTACCCCAGCGCTATGCCTACCGCTCCCCCTAGATCTACCTCGGGCCCTAGACCAACGCCCAGTGCTCACTCTCGTCCAAAGCCTAGCACTTGCCCGTCGCCGATCAGTACATCTTGCCTACCGATAGCCAGAGCACTAACCCGTGTCCTACGAAATCACCCTGGACGCACTATTAGCCACACCCTAATCATGACCCACATCCGTTCGGAGTCCTAGGACTACCCGGAGCCCTCCCGTGACACCTACCCCTAGCCCTCGGCCATCCTTTACTACTACCACTAGTCCTAGGCCTAACATGAGCCCTAACTGTAACACTGCCCGTGGGCCTCTGCCAACCACTAGTCCTTCACCTAACTCTACCCCGAGCACTACCCCTCGCCCTAGGCCTACACCTAGCACTACCTCAGGTCCTACCCCTACCCCTGGCCCTACAGCTCCCCCTACCCATAGGCCCACCCCCATCCCTACCCCTAGCCGCAACTCCAACTCCTGGCCCAAAGCCTACTTCGAGGTTTACCCCGACACCCACCCTTTGCCCTATGCCTACCCCAGTGCTACGCCTAACGCTCCCACTAGCCCTAGCTCGGGCCCTAGACCAACGCCCAGTGCTCCCTCTAGTCAGAGGCCTACCACTTTCCCGACGCCGACCAGTACACCTTGCCCTACCTTTAGCCATAGCACTAACCCGTGTCCTACGAAATCACCCTGGACCCACACTTACCACACCCTAATACAGCCCTACACCTGTTCTGAGTCCTAGGACTACCCGGAGCCATTTCGTGACACCTACCCCTAGTCCTCGGCCAACCCCTACCACTACCACTAGTCCTAGGCTTAACATGAGCCCTAACCCTAACACTGCCCGTGGGCCTCTGCGAAACACTAGCCCTTCAACTAACCCTACCCCGAGCACTACCCCTCGCCCTACGCCTACGCCTAGCACTACCTCTCGTCCAACAACTACCCCTGGCCCTACAGCTCCCCCTACCCATAGGCCCACCCCCAACCCTACCACTAGCCACAGCTCCCACTCCAGGCCCTAGGCCTACTCCGAGGTTTACCTCGACACCCACCCCTTGCCCTATGCCTACCCCAGCGCTACGCCTACCGCTCTCACTAGCCCTAGCTCGGGCCCTAGACCAACGCCCATGGCTCCCTCTAGTCCGAGGCCTAGAACTTGCCCGTCGCTGACCAGTACACCTTGCCCTTGTTAGGGTTAGCCTTAGGGTTAGGGTTAGGGTTAGGGTTAGGGTTAGGATTAGGGTTTAGGGTTAGGGTTAGGTTTAGGGTTAGGGTTGGTGTTAGGTTTAGGGTTAGGGTTAGGGTTAGGGTTGGTGTTAGGGTTAGGGTTAGGGTTAGGGTTAGGGTTGGTGTTAGGGTTAGGGTTAGGGTTAGGGTTAGGGTTGGTGTTAGGGTTAGGGTTAGGGTTAGGGTTAGGGTTGGTGTTAGGGTTAGGGTTAGGGTTAGGGTTAGGATTAGTGTTAGGTTTAGGGTTAGGGTTAGGGTTAGGTTACCCCGAGCACTACCCCTCGCCCTAGGCCTACGCCTAGCACTACCTCTGGTCCTACCCCTACCCCTGGCCCTACAGCTCCTTCTACTTATAGGCCCACCCCCATCCCCACCCCTAGCCACAACTCCAACCTCTGGCCCGAAGCCTACTCCGAGGTTTACCCCAACACCCACCAATTGCCCTATGCCTACCCCAGTGCTACGCCTACCGCTCCCACTAGCCCTAGCTCGGGCCCTAGTCCAACGCCCAGTGCTCACTCTAGTCCGAAGCCTAGCACTTGCCCGTCTCCGACCAGTACACCTTGCCTACCAATAGCCAGAACACTAACCCGTGTCCTACGAAATCACCCTGGACCCACCCTTACCACACCCTAATCCAGCCCTACACCCATTCCGAGTCCTAGGACTACTCGGAGCCCTCCCGTGACACCTACCCCTAGCCCTCGGCCAACCCCTACCACTACCACTAGTCCTAGGCCTAACATGAGCCCTAAACCTAACACTGCCCGTGGGCCTCTGCCAACCACTAGCCCTTCACCTAACCATACCCCGAGCACTACCTCTCGCCCTAGGCTTACGCCTAGCACTACCTCTGGTCCTACCCCTACCCCTGGTTCTACAGCTCCCCCTACTTATAGGCCCACCCCCATCCCTACCCCTTGCCACAGCTCCCACTCCTGGCCCTAGGCCTACTCCGAGGTTTACCTCGACACCCACCTCTTGCTCTATGCCTACCCCAGCGCTACGCCTACCGCTCTCACTAGCCCTAGCTCGGGCCCTAGACCAACGCCCATGGCTTCCTCTAGTCCGAGGCCTAGAACTTGCCCGTCGCTGACCAGTACACCTTGCCCTTGTTAGGGTTAGGTTTGGTGTTAGGGTTAGGGTTAGGGTTAGGGTTAGGGTTGGTGTTAGGTTTAGGGTTAAGGTTAGGGTTAGGGTTAGGTTTAGGGTTGGTGTTAGGGTTAGGGTTAGGGTTAGGGTTAGGGTAGGGTTAGGATTAGGGTTAGGGTTGGTGTTAGGGTTAGGGTTAGTGTTAGGGTTACGGTTAGGGTTGGTGTTAGGGTTAGGGTTAGGGTTAGGGTTAGGGTTGGTGTTAGGTATAGGGTTAGGGTTAGGGTTAGGGTTAGGGTTAGGGTTAGGGTTGGTGTTAGGTTAGGGTTAGGGTTAGGGTTAGTGTTAGGGTTAGGGTTAGGGTTAGGGTTAGCATTAGGGTTAGGGTTGGTGTTAGGGTTAGGGTTAGGGTTAGGGTTAGTGTTGGTGTTAGGCATAGGGTTAGGGTTAGGTTTAGGGTTAGGGTTAGGGTTAGGGTTGGTGTTAGGGTTAGGGTTAGGGTTAGGGTTAGGGTTGGTGTTAGGGTTAGGGTTAGGGTTAGAATTAGGGTTAGGGTTAGGGTTGGTGTTAGGGTTAGGGTTAGGGTTAGGGTTAGTGTTAGGGTTAGGGTTAGGGTTAGGGTTAGGATTAGGGTTAGGGTTGGTCTTAGGTTTAGGGTTAGGGTTAGGGTTAGTGTTGGTGTTAGGCATAGGGTTAGGGTTAGGGTTAGGGTTAGGGTTAGGGTTTGTGTTAGGTTACCCCGAGCACTACCCCTCGCCCTAGGCCTACGCCTAGCACTACCTCTGGTACCACCCCTACCCCTGTCCCTACAGCTCCCCCTACCCATAGGCCCACCCCCATCCCTACCCCTAGCCACAGCTCCCACTCCTGGTCCTAGGCCTACTCCGAGGTTTACCCCGACACCCACCCCTTGCCCTATGCCTACCCCAGTGCTACGCCTACCGCTCCCACTAGCCCTAGCTCGGGCCCTATTACAACGCCCAGTGCTCACTCTAGTCCGAAGCCTAGCACTTGCCTGTCTCCGACCAGTACACCTTGCCTACCAATAGCCAGAACACTAACCCGTGTCCTACGAAATCACCCTGGACCCACCCTTACCACACCCTAATCCAGCCCTACACCCGTTCCGAGTCCTAGGACTACTCGGAGCCCTCCCGTGACACCTACCCCTAGCCCTCGGCCAACCCCTACCACTACCAATAGTCCTAGGCCTAACATGAGCCCTAACCCTAACACTGCCCGGGGGCCTCTGCCAACCACTAGCCCTTCACCTAACCCTACGCCGAGCACTACCCCTCGCCCTAGGCTTAGGCCTAGCACTACCTCTGGTCCTACCCCTACACCTGGTTCTACAGCTCCCCCTACTTATAGGCCCACCCCCATCCCTACCCCTAGCCACAGCTCCCACTCCTGGCCCTAGGCCTACTCCGAGGTTTACCTCGACACCCACCCCTTGCTCTATGCCTACCCCAGCGCTACGCCTACCGCTCTCACTAACCCTAGCTCGGGCCCTAGACCAACGCCCATGGCTCCCTCTAGTCCGAGGCCTAGAACTTGCCCGTCGCTGACCAGTACACCTTGCCCTTGTTAGATTTAGGGTTAGGGTTAAGGTTAGGGTTAGGTTTAGGATTAGGGTTTAGGGTTAGGGTTAGGGTTAGGTTTGGTGTTAGGGTTAGGGTTAGGGTTAGGGTTTGGGTTGGTGTTAGGTTTAGGGTTAGGGTTAGTGTTAGGGTTAGGGATAGGGTTGGTGTTAGGGTTAGGGTTAGGGTTAGTGTTAGGGTTAGGGTTAGGATTAGGGTTAGGGTTGGTGTTAGGGTTAGGGTTAGGGTTAGGGTTAGGGTTAGGGTTGGTGTTAGGGTTAGGGTTAGGATTAGGGTTAGGGTTGGTGTTAGGGTTAGGGTTAGTGTTAGGGTTAGGGTTAGGGTTAGGGTTAGGGTTGGTGTTAGGGTAGGGTTAGGGTTAGTGTTAGGGTTAGGGTTGGTGTTAGGGTTAGGGTTAGGGTTAGGGTTAGGGTTAGGGTTAGGATTAGGGTTAGTGTTGGTGTTAGGGTTAGTGTTAGGGTTAGGGTTAGGGTGAGGGTTAGGGTTGGTGTTATGGTAGGGTTAGGGTTAGGGTTAGTGTTAGGGTTAGGGTTAGGATTAGGGTTAGGGTTGGTGTTAGGGTTAGTGTTAGGGTTACGGTTAGGGTTAGGGTTAGGGTTAGGGTTAGGATTAGGGTTTAGGGTTAGGGTTAGGGTTAGGGTTGGTGTTAGGGTTAAGGTTAGGGTTAGGGTTAGGGTTGGTGTTAGGTTTAGGGTTAGGGTTAGTGTTAGGGTTACGGTTAGGGTTAGGGTTAGGGTTAGGGTTAGGGTTAGGGTTAGGGTTGGTGTTAGGTATAGGGTTAGGGTTAGGGTTAGGGTTAGGGTTGGTGTTAGGGTTAGGGTTAGAGTTAGGGTTAGTGTTAGGGTTAGGGTTAGGGTTAGGGTTAGGGTTAGGGTTGGTGTTAGGGTTAGGGTTAGGGTTAGGGTTAGGGTTCGTGTTAGGCATAGGGTGAGGGTTAGGGTTAGGGTTAGGGTTAGGGTTGGTGTTAGGGTTAGGGTTAGGGTTAGGGTTGGTGTTAGGGTTAGGGTTAGGGTTAGGATTAGGGTTAGGGTTGGTGTTAGGGTTAGGGTTAGGTTTAGGGTTAGGGTTGGTGTTAGGGTTAGGGTTAGGGTTAGGGTTAGGGTTAGGTTTAGTGTTAGGGTTGGTGTTAGGGTTAGGGTTAGGGTTAGGATTAGTGTTAGGGTTAGGGTTAGGGTTAGGGTTAGGTTACCCCGAGCACTACCCCTCGCCCTAGGCCTACGCCTAGCACTACCTCTGGTCCTACACCTACCCCTGTCCCTACAGCTCCCCCTACCCATAGGCCCACCCCCATCCCTACCCCTCGCCACAGCTCCCACTCCTGGTCCTAGGCCTACTCCGAGGTTTACACCGACACCCACCCCTTGCTCTTTGCCTACCATAGCGCTACGCCTACCGCTCCCACTAGCCCTACCTCGGGCCCTAGACCAACGCCCAGTGCTCACTCTAGTCGGAAGCCTAGCGCTTGCCCGTCGCCAACCGGTACACCTTGCCCTACCGATAGCCAGAGCACTAACCCGTGTCCTACGAAATCACCGTGGACCCACCATTAGCCACACCCTAATCCAGCCCTACATCCGTTCGGAGTCCTAGGACTACCCGGAGCCCTCCCGTGACAGTTACCCCTAACCCTCGGCCATCTCCTACCACAACCACTAGTCCTAGGCCTAACATGAGCCCTAAATCTAACACTGCCCGTGGGCCTCTGCCAACCACTAGCCCTTCACCTAACCCTACCCCGAGCACTACCCCTCGCCCTAGGCTTACGCCTAGCACTACCTCTGGTACTACCCCTACCCCTGGCCCTACAGCTCCCCCTACTTATAGGCCCACAACCATGCCTACCCCTAGACACAACTCCAACCTCTGGCCCAAAGCCTACTCCGAGGTTTACCCCGACACCCACCCCTTGCCCTATGCCTACCCCAGTGCTACGCCTACCGCTCCCACTAGCCCTAGCTCGGGCCCTATTACAACGCCCAGTGCTCACTCTAGTCCGAAGCCTAGCACTTGCCTGTCTCCGACCAGTACACCTTGCCTACCAATAGCCAGAACACTAACCCGTGTCCTACGAAATCACCCTGGACCCACCCTTACCACACCCTAATCCAGCCCTACACCCGTTCCGAGTCCTAGGACTACTCGGAGCCCTCCCGTGACACCTACCCCTAGCCCTCGGCCAACCCCTACCACTACCCTAGTCCTAGGCCTAACATGAGCCCTAACCCTAACACTGCCCGGGGGCCTCTGCCAACCACTAGCCCTTCACCTAACCCTACCCCGAGCACTACCCCTCGCCCTAGGCTTAGGCCTAGCACTACCTCTGGTCCTACCCCTACCCCTGGTTCTACAGCTCCCCCTACTTATAGGCCCACCCCCATCCCTACCCCTAGCCACAGCTCCCACTCCTGGCCTAGGCCTACTCCGAGGTTTACCTCGACACCCACCCCTTGCTCTATGCCTACCCCAGCGCTACGCCTACCGCTCTCACTAACCCTAGCTCGGGCCCTAGACCAACGCCCATGGCTCCCTCTAGTCCGAGGCCTAGAACTTGCCCGTCGCTGACCAGTACACCTTGCCCTTGTTAGATTTAGGGTTAGGGTTAAGGTTAGGGTTAGGTTTAGGATTAGGGTTTAGGGTTAGGGTTAGGGTTAGGTTTGGTGTTAGGGTTAGGGTTAGGGTTAGGGTTTGGGTTGGTGTTAGGTTTAGGGTTAGGGTTAGGGTTAGGGTTAGGGATAGGGTTGGTGTTAGGGTTAGGGTTAGGGTTAGTGTTAGGGTTAGGGGTAGGATTAGGGTTAGGGTTGGTGTTAGGGTTAGGGTTAGGGTTAGGGTTAGGGTTAGGGTTGGTGTTAGGGTTAGGGTTAGGATTAGGGTTAGGGTTGGTGTTAGGGTAGGGGTAGGGTTAGGGTTAGGGTTAGGTTTGGTGTTAGGGTTAGGGTTAGGGTTAGGGTTAGGGTTAGGGTTAGGATTAGGGTTAGGGTTGGTGTTAGGGTTTGTGTTAGGGTTAGGGTTAGGGTGAGGGTTAGGGTTGGTGTTAGGGTAGGGTTAGGGTTAGGGTTAGTGTTAGGGTTAGGGTTAGGGTTAGGGTTAGTGTTGGTGTTAGGCATAGGGTTAGGGTTAGGGTTAGGGTTAGGGTTAGGGTTAGGGTTGGTGTTAGGGTTAGGGTTAGGGTTAGGGTTAGGGTTGGTGTTAGGGTTAGGGTTAGGGTTAGGGTTAGGTTTAGGGTTAGTGTTAGGGTTAGGGTTGGTGTTAGGGTTAGGGTTAAGGTTAGGGTTAGGGTTGGTGTTAGGTATAGGGTTAGGGTTAGGGTTAGGGTTAGTGTTAGGGTTGGTGTTAGGGTTAGGGTTAGGGTTAGGATTAGTGTTAGGTTTAGGGTTAGGGTTAGGGTTAGGTTACCCCGAGCACTACCCCTCGCCCTAGGCCTACGCCTAGCACTACCTCTGGTCCTACTCCTACCCCTGGCCCTACAGCTCCTTCTACTTATAGGCCCACCCCCATCCCCACCCCTAGCCACAACTCCAACCTCTGGCCCGAAGCCTACTCCGAGGTTTACCCCGACACCCACCAATTGCCCTATGCCTACCCCAGTGCTACGCCTACCGCTCCCACTAGCCCTAGCTCGGGCCCTAGTCCAACGCCCAGTGCTCACTCTAATCCGAAGCCTAGCACTTGCCCGTCTCCGACCAGTACACCTTGCCTACCAATAGCCAGAACACTAACCCGTGTCCTACGAAATCACCCTGGACCCACCCTTACCACACCCTAATCCAGCCCATCACCCATTCCGAGTCCTAGGACTACTCGGAGCCCTCCCGTGACACCTACCCCTAGCCCTCGGCCAACCCCTACCACTACCACTAGTCCTAGGCCTAACATGAGCCCTAAAACTAACACTGCCCGTGGGCCTCTGCCAACCACTAGCCCTTCACCTAACCATACCCCGAGCACTACCTCTCGCCCTAGGCTTACGCCTAGCACTACCTCTGGTCCTACCCCTACCCCTGGTTCTACAGCTCCCCCTACTTATAGGCCCACCCCCATCCCTACCCCTTGCCACAGCTCCCACTCCTGGCCCTAGGCCTACTCCGAGGTTTACCTCGACACCCACCTCTTGCTCTATGCCTACCACAGCGCTACGCCTACCGCTCTCACTAGCCCTAGCTCGGGCCCTAGACCAACGCCCATGGCTTCCTCTAGTCCGAGGCCTAGAACTTGCCCGTCGCTGACCAGTACCCCTTGCCCTTGTTAGGGTTAGGTTTTGTGTTAGGGTTAGGGTTAGGGTTAGGGTTAGGGTTTGTTTTAGGTTTAGGGTTAAGGTTAGGGTTAGGGTTAGGGTTTGTGTTAGGTTTTGGGTTAGGGTTAGGGTTAGGGTTGGTGTTAGGGTTAGGGTTAGGGTTAGGATTAGGGTTATGGTTGGTGTTAGCGTTAGGGTTAGGGTTAGGGTTAGGGTTGGTGTTAGGGTTAGGGTTAGGGTTAGGGTTAGGGTTAGGGTTAGGGTTAGGGTTAGGATTAGGGTTAGGGTTGGTGTTAGGGTTAGTGTTAGGGTTAGGGTTAGGGTGAGGGTTAGGGTTGGTGTTAGGGTAGGGTTAGGGTTAGGGTTAGTGTTAGGGTTAGGGTTAGGGTTAGGGTTAGTGTTGGTGTTAGGCATAGGGTTAGGGTTAGGGTTAGGGTTAGGGTTAGGGTTAGGGTTGGTGTTAGGGTTAGGGTTAGGGTTAGGGTTAGGGTTGGTGTTAGGGTTAGGGTTAGGGTTAGGGTTAGGGTTGGTGTTAGGGTTAGGGTTGGTGTTAGGTTTAGGGTTAGGGTTAGGGTTGGTGTTAGGGTTAGGGTTAGGGTTAGGGTTGGTGTTAGGTATAGGGTTAGGATTAGGGTTAGGATTAGGGTTAGGGTTGGGGTTAGGGTTAGGGTTAGGGTTAGGGTTAGTGTTAGTGTTAGGGTTAGGGTTAGGGTTAGGATTAGGGTTTAGGGTTAGGGTTAGGGTTAGGTTTGGTGTTATGGTTAGGGTTAGGGTTAGGGTTAGAGTTGGTGTTAGGTTTATGGTTAGGGTTAGGGTTAGGGTTAGGGTTAGGGTTGGTGTTAGGGTTAGGGTTAGGGTTAGGGTTAGGGTTGGTGTTAGGGTTAGGGTTAGGGTTAGGGTTAGTGTTGGTGTTAGGCATAGGGTTAGGGTTAGGGTTACGGTTAGGGTTAGGGTTGGTGTTAGGGTTAGGGTTAGGGTTAGGGTTAGGGTTGGTGTTAGGGTTAGGGTGAGGGTTAGGGTTAGGGTTGGTGTTAGGGTTAGGTTTAGAATTAGAGTTAGGGTTAGGGTTAGGGTTAGGGTTGGTGTTAGGGTTAGGGTTAGGGTTAGGGTTAGGGTTGGTGTTAGGGTTAGTGTTTGGGTTAGGGTTAGGGTTGGTGTTAGGTTTAGGGTTAGGGTTAGGGTTAGGGTTAGGGTTGGTGTTAGGGTTAGGGTTAGGGTTAGGGTTCGTGTTAGGCATAGGGTTAGGGTTAGGGTTAGGGTTAGGGTTGGTGTTAGGGTTAGGGTTAGGGTTAGGGTTAGGGTTGATGTTAGGGTTAGGGTTAGGGTTAGGATTAGGGTTAGGGTTGGTGTTAGGGTTAGGGTTAGGTTTAGGTTTAGGGTTGGTGTTAGGGTTAGGGTTAGGGTTAGGGTTAGGGTTAGGGTTGGTGTTAGGGTTAGGGTTAGGGTTAGGGTTGGTGTTAGGTATAGGGTTAGGGTTAGAGTTAGGGTTAGGGTTGGTGTTAGGGTTAGGGTTAGGGTTAAGGTTAGTGTTAGGGTTAGGGTTAGGGTTGGGGTTAGGTTACCCCGAGCACTACCCCTCGCCCTAAACCTACGCCTAGCACTACCCCTGGTCCTACACCTACCCAGTCCCTACAGCTCCCCGTACCCATAGGCCCACCCCCATCCCTACCCCTAGTCACAGCTCCCTCTCCTGGTCCTAGGCCTACTCCGAGGTTTACCCCGACACCCACCCCTTGCCCTTTGCCTACCCCAGCGCTACGCCTACCGCTCCCACTAGCCCTACCTCGGGCCCTAGACCAACGCCCAGTGCTCACTCTAGTCCGAAGCCTAGCACTTGCCCGTCGCCAACCGGTACACCTTGCCCTACCTATATCCAGAGCACTAACCCGTGTCCTACGAAGTCACCCTGGACCCACCATTAGCCACACCCTAATCAGCCCTACATCCGTTCGGAGTCCTAGGACTACCCGGAGCCATTTCATGACACCTACCCCTAGTCCTCGGCCAACCCCTACCACTACCACTAGTCCTAGGCTTAACATGAGCCCTAACCCTAACACTGCCCGTGGGCCTCTGCCAAACACTAGCCCTTCAACTAACCCTACCCCGAGCACTACCCCTCGCCCTAGGCCTACGCCTAGCACTACCTCTCGTGCTACCACTACGCCTGGCCCTACAGCTCCCCCTACCCATAGGCCCACCCCCAACCCTACCACTAGCCACAGCTCCCACTCCTGGCCCTAAGCCTACTCCGAGGTTTACCTCGACACCCACCCCTTGCCCTATGCCTACCCCAGCGCTACGCCTACCGCTCTCACTAGCCATAGCTCGGGCCCTAGACCAACGCCCATGGCTCCTTCTAGTCCGAGGCGTAGAACTTGCCCGTCGCTGACCAGTACACCTTGCCCTTGTTAGGGTTAGGGTTAGGGTTAGGGTTAGGGTTAGGGTTAGGATTAGGGTTTAGGGTTAGGGTTAGGGTTAGGGTTGGTGTTAGGGTTAGGGTTAGGGTTAGGGTTAGGGTTGGTGTTAGGTTTAGGTTTAGGGTTAGGGTTAGGGTTACGGTTAGGGTTAGGGTTAGGGTTAGGGTTAGGGTTAGGGTTAGGGTTGGTGTTAGGTATAGGGTTAGGGTTAGGGTTAGGGTTAGGTTTAGTGTTGGTGTTAGGGTTAGGGTTAGGGTTATGGTTAGTGTTAGGGTTAGGGTTAGGGTTAGGGTTAGGATTAGGGTTAGGGTTGGTGTTAGGGTTAGGGTTAGGTTTAGGGTTAGGGTTCGTGTTAGGCATAGGATTAGGGTTAGGGTTAGGGTTAGGGTTAGGGTTGGTGTTAGGGTTAGGGTTAGGGTTAGGGTTGGTGTTAGGGTTAGGGTTAGGGTTAGGGTTAGGGTTAGGGTTAGGATTAGGGTTAGGGTTGGTGTTAGGGTTAGGGATAGGGTTAGGGTTAGGGTTGGTGTTAGGGTTAGGGTTAGGGTTAGGGTTAGTGTTAGGGTTAGGGTTAGGGTTAGGGTTAGGATTAGGGTTAGGGTTGGTGTTAGGGTTAGGGTTAGGTTTACGGTTAGGGTTCGTGTTAGGCATAGGGTTAGGGTTAGGGTTAGGGTTAGGGTTGGTGTTAGGGTTAGGGTTAGGTTTAGGGTTAGGGTTGGTGTTAGGGTTAGGGTTAGGGTTAGGATTAGGGTTACGGTTGGTGTTAGGGTTAGGGTTAGGGTTAGGGTTGGTGTTAGGGTTAGGGTTAGGGTTAGGGTTAGGGTTAGGATTAGGGTCAGGATTTGTGTTAGGGTTAGGGTTAGGGTTAGGGTTAGGGTTGGTGTTAGGGTTAGGGTTAGGGTTAGAGTTAGGGTTAGGGTTAGGGTTAGGGTTGGTGTTAGGGTTAGGGTTAGGGTTAGGGTTAGGGTTAGGGTTAGAGTTAGGGTTAGGGTTAGGGTTAGGGTTGGTGTTAGGGTTAGGGTTAGGGTTAGGGTTAGGGTTGGTGTTAGGGTTAGGGTTAGGGTTAGGGTTCGTGTTAGGCAAAGGGTTAGGGTTAGGGTTAGGGTTAGGGTTAGGATTAGGGTTAGGGTTGGTGTTAGGGTTAGGGTTAGGTTTAGGGTTAGGGTTCGTGTTAGGCATAGGGTTAGGGTTAGGGTTAGGGTTGGTGTTAGGGTTAGGGTTAGGGTTAGGGTTGGTGTTAGGTATAGGGTTAGGGTTAGAGTTAGGGTTAGGGTTGGTGTTAGGGTTAGGGTTAGGGTTAAGGTTAGTG